>NW_016909634.1:223237-291266 GCF_001483705.2 Eufriesea mexicana
TCTTTCCAGAAGTTTCTTCTCTCCCTCACTCACTCACTCTTAATAACTATTAAATTTGCGTATTCACTCTTTGATATTTATCAGACAATTGTTTGATTTTCCCACATTTTTCTACAAATTTTTTCAAATACCATTCACACTAGACAGCACTCGGTCACATATTTGTATCACACATTGCACAAATATAGGACAAATGAGTTTCACTCATCAACCTCACTCATACTCGCACATATGAAAGCAACACTCACAATCTGAACTTCGTGTTTTGGTTCCAAGTAAGAAAATATTAATATGTCCCTGATATCTTTTATTGTTTACTTAATTTAAAAAATTTTTACTTTGTTAAATTCATAGTCATTTTTAAAATTGTTCTTTGATTTACAAATTTTTTATTTGTTTACGAAATTTAGAGTCAGGTTATCTGGTATAAGCTGAGATATTTTTTACCTGATTTATGTCACGATGATAATTTTTCTTTGAACATTTTTGAAATTATCGTTTGATTTAACAAATTTTTTACTTGTTTATGAAATTCTGGGTGATTAGGTTAATTCATATAAGCTGAGATATTTTCTATCTGATTCGCGTTACGAAGATAATTTCGTGTTTTATACCGCACAAAAATATGCAGAACGAAGCTATATACGATTCCATTAGCATTAGAATTACCATGAAATATGTATCTAGATATAGTATACGGGAATAGTATTAATTAAAGCGGTACGATGCGAATGAGTAGATAAATCTAACTAAATTGCAATTTAAATAAAAGTCAATATTAATTTATCAATGTTAATAGCTGCAAAAATAGAAATTCTGAAACAAGTCATTTTGGCTGGTATGGTGATTATCGTGTTAAATGAAATATCCTTGATGAGAGTGAGTTTCGGGAAATAAATTATCCTAGCTTTACGCATGATTCTTCAAATAATACTTAACAATTATAATTAAAGGAAGTTTATGGAATATAAAATATTTTTTGAATAAAATTATGAGTACAGGAAATTAATGAAAAAGGTATTTTCATTCAAGTTAATTTCCATCAGCTACATTTTACATTGGATCTAGCTGTACTTTATAATTGTTCAATAACGCAAGAATTTCTTAAGATTAATTTTCTCATTTCCAAACAGACGGCCACACTCCACTCTAATTACCTACTGGAGCCAGTTCTGACAACCTTCTAATTTACAGCACTTGGTTGGCAACTCGTGCCAACACACGTTCTGGAGGAAATTCAAGAAATGCTCTCCACTGCTAGCCGTTTGTTACAATCAAATACATATTCGATTCTGCTATCAAGTTTATTGAAATAATATAAAAATGATATAGTTTATTAAAACAATTTATTAAAATATCAATTTCACTAGTGCTTTAATTCCAATATATACAAACTTGATCACATATACTGTTACAAACATGATTTTGTCTACAATTTCCTTTGTGATACTTCATGCATTCTACCCCTCTGTATACTTTTATGGCAGCAATATATTTTTCAGATAAATTATACATCATTTTATATCCTACCTGCTTACATTACAACAATTTCTATCGTTATTCCAAACATTTTGCATTTGATCATCACTATTGAGACTTACAATCACACAGGATCATCGCTCAGTGATTCATCAATGGATCAGAATATTTAAACAGACATAGGAGGTTGATTTTCTGAGCCAAAACCTCTTTTGCGAATATCACGCCAACATTACCTTTTGATAGTTTTCAAGTACTTGGTTTAAACTTCAAGTTCGAGTACTTTTTCAACTTCTCTTCGTTTTCATGTTCTTCCATTAGACCTCTAACGATCTAGACCAAGTATTCTTTCGTAAGAGTGCATAATCATGCTATTTTGCCTGTGACAAAACTTCGAAATATTGGGTTGGCAACCAAATGATTACGGATTTTGTCAATAGATGGCTTTTGCACGTTCTTTTGCTTTGTCAATGTGTTCAAGGCACCTAACTTATATTGTTTTCTTGCTCTTTGGACTTCCGCCTTTAATTTAGTTGAAAAATTGTATCGATTAGTTATTTAGTTTCGTTTTTATCCCAATTTAAAAATGGAAGAACACCAAAATTTGAGATTCACCATAAAAGGATTATGCTGTCTGTTTGATGGAATTATAAAGGAATTCTGCACTTTGAACTTTTACTAAGAAACGAAACGATTAATTCAAACGTGTACGTTTAACAACTTGCCAAACTGGGCGATGCAGGTGAAGAAAAGCGACCAGAATTGGCAAATCGTATGGGTGTTGTTTTCCAGCATGATAATGCAAAGACCCATACATCTTCGCAAAAAATTATTGGAACTAGGTTTGGATGTGCTGTCACATCTTTCTCCTGAAAGATGAAAAATTTAAGGAAAAGGAGATCAGTACTACTGAGGTATCGAATGTCTCAAAAATTGTCGTGACAAGTCTAAAAAATTTTAGATTATAGTACTTAAAAATCGCTGGTGTGCAGATTTAACCCTTTCACTCCTGCAGACTCTGTATGACGTCACGCTATAATATGACAGCTGGACTGTGATACAAGGTCCATGGATTTCAAAGCTGTCATATCTAAGCTGAGAAAATTCTTTCTGAACGCTTATAATGTTATACAAATAAAATATTATATTTTGATTAAGTTTTTATTACTTTTAAGCAAAAATAAAATTTGTAAAATTAATTCAAGAAAGGCCGTTTGCTATTCTGTTCATAACTCAGGAGTGGAAAGGTTAAGTGCCTAGTAGGGATGTAACTGATCTGCAGAACTAAAGCAAATCAGTGTCTGCATAGCAATTCTAATATAATCTTTTCCGAATTATCAAAAAATTAATATTGTTATTAAAGTCTCCAATAATAGTTCAAATTATTAATATTATTAATATTACCATAATTAACATCGGTTCACTAACCTCTTGAGTAACGATTCTGGAATAGGGAACAAATAGTGAATAAATATCTTCTACCATACGATAATTATCAAAAGGGTATCGAAACGTGATTTCAATCACTGCAACTGAATAAACACTTTATAAAATGATTCATTAATCCAAAACACGAAACACGTTGAAACGTCCAATAACAATTCCCTATATTATGATAATTATTCCCCACTAATCTACAATCGAGCCTCTCACTTGCCAAATCGAACTGCAAGAAATAAAATTATTTAGGAAAAATTATTTTAAATATAAAACGTTTAATTTAAAAACTGGCAAAGTATAAAAAGATGGCTTTATCACTAAAATTCGAAAAATACTCGGAAAGTGGAGTTAATCACGATTTACTCGTGAACAAATTCGATGGTCGCCAATAATTCTTCGAAATAGAGTCTCCCCTTTGAGAGTGAATAAAATAGGGACGAAAAACCACGAAGAAGGGGGAAAAAGGAGGAGGGAGAAGGAAAGGGAGGGAAAGAGAATTGTCGCGTGGAATCGATACAACCAATAAGAGGCGAGCTCGAGGCAAGCGGCTAAAACGTTAACGTTATATCCCAGGACGGGGAACGATGCTAATAAGCGAATTTTCCTGGAAAAGCAGGTCGCGCGTGACAGCTCTTCAAAACGCACGCACAAATTGGACGTGGCGTGACGAGGCCGCCTCCCGCGGCTTCGCTTTTCAAAAGGAACTGCATTTCCACGGGGATGACGCGATGAAACCGCCAGCCTCTGTTCTTGGGTGCAGGCGAGCCGGAAGCGTGCGTGTCGCGGAAGTTTCGCGGCTGCCTGCTGTTACGCAATTTTTTTCGCGAATATATAGTGCGATTCGCAGTTTCTCATAGGCGAACTTTTTTAAAAAAAATTCTTTTTTCTTGGTGAGCAGAGTTTTGCGATTTTTGTGATTTCTGGCGAATTCTTAGCGAATGTTTGATATGAATTTCATGGGTTTTGTGATCTTTTTGTTGATTAAAAGAATATTTACCTAATCTTTGTAAAACAATATAGAGTATTTGGAATGGTTATTACAATGCTGATGTCTTTTATATGCATATAAAGGCAGCAGAATTTTTCAACAATTTTGAAACATTTATGCTTTGTTTGCAAATGGCGATTCCTTTTGGACTTTTTCTTCGTGGATGTTTGGTATATGATTTATTTACATGTGTGGTATATACATCATTCGTAAATATTTAATGCGTATTTCCTGGATTTTGTAACTTTTTTGCAAATGGCGAATCTTCTTGGAATTTTTTTGTGACATTTTCGCAAATTGCGAATCATTTGGGATTTCTTCTTCGTGGATGTTTGGTATATGATTTATTTACATGTTTGGTATATACGTCATTCGTTTGTTCGTAAATATTTAATCTGCATTTCGTGAAGTTTGTTACATTTTTGCAAATGATGAATCTTTTGGGATTTTTATTTGTGACATTTGTGCAAATTGCGAATCATTTGGGATTTTTTCTTCGTGAATGTTTGGTATATAATTCACTTGTATGTTGGTATATATGTGCACCATTCGTTTTTTCGTAATTATTTAGTATGTATTTCGTAGATTTTGGGACCTTTTGTCAATGGCGAATCTTTTGGGATTCTTTTTGTGATATTTGTGCAAATTGCGAATCATTTGGGATTTTTTCCTCATGGATGTTTGGTATATAATTCACTTACATGTTGGTATATGTGTGCATCATTTGTTTCTTTGTAATCATTCAGTATGTATTTCGTAGATTTTGGGACATTTTTACAAATAGCGAATTGGGATTCTTTTCTCGTGGATGTTTGATATATAATTCATTTACGTGTTTGGTGTATAGAACATTCTTATACGTATTTCGTATTTTTCAACTGTTTCTCTATATTCTATACTTCTTTATGAGAATATTAGATATTTTATAATTTTTGGAAATATTGAGTATTTGCAACATTTTGTAATCTCGGAATATTTTGTGAGTCTTGGGGTGATATGATTCTTTCATATGTTGAATATTTTCCATTTATTTACAGTCTCTGGTTGTTTTATTATAGTTTTTAAATATTGACTTTAAAACTTTGACTTCTTTTCGCAAATATATCGGATATTGCAGATTTTTATATACGCGCAGTCTTATATTTTCAGATACTGCATATTTTTCAGTTTTTGTACACGTCGGATATTTCGTAGTTTTTTCACAGTCCATGTGTTTTTCAATTTTTCGCAGATATCGGAATTTTAGTTACAATATAGAGTTCTACTGTTTTCGCAGGTTTCCGATAAGTACGAAATATCGAATGTTTTCGAAAATTCTACTATTTTTAGCAAGCCTTTGTGGGTTTTGTATTTTTCTGTTTTTCATCAAAAATTAGATACATTGAAATTTTTCATGCATACTCTATTTTCTTGCTATTACACAACAAAAATATTTGTTTTACAATTTTCTTTTGTTACAAGTGAATACTTGAATGAATAAAATTATTTAACATTTTTGCGTAAGAGAATTTAATAATCAATTAGAGATATACCCCTACATTAAAATTTAGGGGTAATTAATAATGTTTTCCTATGATCATAATTATCCAGATTTAGTTCCAAATATTTTGTGAGATTATATACCATTATTTCAAAAATATGTGTTCTTAAGTTCACCATTTTCTTGTGTGTTTTGAAGTAAATAAATTATATACTACATGCTGACTTGCGTTTTCTCAAATTTATATTAATTCACATTATAAATTTCTCCAAAATTAGTTTATCTTCGCCAAAAAATAATTTGATTATTTTAAGAAACATATATTTATGAAACTCACAAAACCAGCATACGTAAGCAGCGAATATTGCAACAGAAATTCATAAAATATTTTCAATAATAAATACTATTAACCTTTTGCATTACTATAACGAGTCTAACTCGTCACATGTACTTAATATTAAATCCCATGATTATAAGTTACATTTATCACGCAGCTATAACTGTATTTAACTTACTTCAACAAGCACAAAACTCGAAGAATTTCTAAAATTTCTACCTAATTTTATAGTCAATGGAATAAATGTATAGTGGTTAACTAAACTCAAATACATCTTCAATGTATAATTTTTCATAATTAAATAGTGGTGCAAGGGGTTAATAAAACTCCATTATTTTCGTGAAAGGTATCTACCCTCATTTGCTTAAAAAATTTTTATGTAAATATTGTCAAATGATAAATGTAATTAATATCAGTGAATAATAACTTGGTTGATATTTATAACTGCGCAAACTTTGTGTAACATATAAAATACTTTTTCTATCTGTCACGCAGAACCCAGGGACGACATAATTTTTCAATCGCGATGTTGCGAGGCATTCTTGAGGAATTCTCTGTTCACTCTGTTGTTCACGTTGGCTTTTGTTGTTGCTCGGTTAAATAGACCGCGGGATATCTTGGCGAAATTGATCGACTGACGCGGCATTCACTCGCAGAATGAGCGTCCCGACGATGTAAACGCGTTCCCGTGGATTAATTTCCGGCGTCTGACGATGCCTCGACCGTTACTACTTGCGGACGCGCCGCTCGGCTCCCCGTTCGCTGATTACGCTAAAGAAACGGCTGCTGGTTCGTAAATAGATATCGTCGACAACCGTTTAATAATACTTTTATTAACTATGATAATTTCGTTTTTAAACCGATTTTCTTTCCCTTCGCCTCCCTGAATTATCCGTGATTTTATTTTATATTTATTTTCCCCATTTTTATTTTATTTTATAGAATAGAATAAACATGAATAAAGCGTTTATTTTTATATTGAAAATTTGAGTCGTTGAAATCTGCAGATTTAATGAAAGTACGAAATAAAATGATTTTTATCTATACATATGTGTATGAAGGAAATGATGGTACAATAAATAAAGAAATATTAACTTGGTATGAAATTGTCAATACTTATAATTTTATTATTTATGATTAATAATATAATAATACTATAATTTTGTCATTTAGAAGTTCATATTACTGTATGTGTAATATTTATAACTTTATAAACATTAAAGTGACTTCAAATTGAATATAAATATATCATAATAATATAAAAATATTATTAAATAAATATTTTGGAATTATAATACATAAATATACACATTATTGTATACATAAAAATTTAGAATTTTAGTACTTTAAAATACATGTTATTCTGTATATGAAAATGCCTAATTCAATTACATTTGAATATATATTATTATAGATATATAAATTTGTAGAATTTTATTATGTCAAAATACTTTGTTAAATGTGTAAACATTGCAGAAATTTATTGCACTGAAATGTATATTATTGCACAATAACACTTATAATATATTATTTCACTAAAATGTACAAATTTTTGTAATTTTACCACATTGAAGAAATTATTATACATATATGTTTAAAATGTATGTTAGACATTAATATTTGTATACTTTAATTATACTGGAATCTACATCACTGTACACACAATTTTTTCAAATTTTCTGTAATTGTATAAAGTTTTTTTTTAAATTTATTTAAATGTTAAAATATCGTTACTTAATTGTTCTTCTTTCTGATTGCAGGTGAGTGTCCCGGAATTCCAGTACGCTCGTGGGACAGGCGCGTCCCTGACGATGGTAAGCCATAAAGCACTGTACCCTGCGCCCCCCACGTACGCCACGTGGCCCGCGCCAAACCCACCCCTGTGTTTCTTATCCCTCGAACGCAGTACGCCAAGCTCAAGACATCCTTATTAATTAACGTCTCACTATATGTTACTCGCGCTTCAGCAGTTTGACAACTTACTGCATTACGTTCCGTTTGTAACGCGAAAATACTCGAGTTTCCGCGTTGATACTGTTCCAAGGGGTTGAAAGGAACGAATCTAGATCTTCGCGTTAGATGTTTGTTTTGAGGATTGGCAATGAGAAATTCTAGTTATATGAAGTTCCTGCGAATTGATAAGGAAAATTTTAGTGTTAGTACACTCTCTTGTAAGTCCAGAGAAAGGAATTTTAGTGAACAAATAATTCGTTATTAATCATTTTTATTTCAGCTAGGTATTATTTTAGTTAGGTATTGAAAAATTGGAATGGAAAGAGAGAGTTTGATACCCCTAATTTTTAGGACATCAAATGAAACGAATTTTTAGTTTTTAAGGATTGAAGTGCATAATTACAGAGTTGAAAAGTGTCGAGATGTTAAGAAAATCAAAATTGCAGCACACCTGAATTTTTCTTTTAATATTGAAAGGAAATATTACAGATTTATTCATAGTCGAAAAAGAAATATTTAGAAATTTATAATTTTTATGAAAAGCAAGGTAAATTTCTGTCATCGACAGCTCATTGAGGTTTAGAAAGATAATTCTTATAATTATAACTCTGGAAAATCGGAGAGTAAAATTAAAATTAGATAGACACTTTAAATATTGTAATAAATCTAATAATTTACAATTAAATATTTTTTTTTATCAATTTATATTGAAATGAAATAGAATAAACTTAAAATTTTTTCAAGGGTGCAGCCTCTGAAATTCAGAAATTCTTTTAAAGTTAAAATTAAGCATCCTGTTGTCAAAAATTTCAGAAGAAAATGAAAAATTGGAAGGCAGGAGATAAATTTATATTGGAAATCTTTTGGGGGATAAAAGGAAGGGAGGATTTTATAGCTTAGTAATGCTATAAGGGATGACAGTAACATGTGATAATCTTAGAAAACGATTTTATTTTTTGTTTGGTTGTTAGGTTATAGTGGACGGATCTTACTGATCCCTTTTGATAGAAATTGATACAAGAGGGGATGCTATTGTCAGTTTGATATATGGTCCAATAAGTATATATTTTTGGGGGCGCACAATTTTTAAAGAGTAAGCTATTTTATTCGCGTTTGCATGCCTAATAAGTATTTTTGATGCAAACATATACAATCTTCAGAAAAAAATCAAATCATATATTATTCAACTTTTAAGTTAATTTCTAAAATCTACAAAGATATTAAGAAATAAAATAAAATTAATAGTTACTAGCTAATAGAAATAAATTAATTAAAAATTTCGTGCGCTCTCATAAAAATTGATATTACAAAAATAATTGTCCAATTTCATTCTGTTTACATCCCCCTTTAAAAACAAAATTGCATTTCATTTTTAATTACTTCCCCATTTCTGTTCAGTTTTTTAAATATTTATTTCATGAACCTGAGAAGAAGATACAATTTCATTTCACCCTTACATTTGGGTATTTTTTAATAAAATGAAATGGAGATATATTCCATGAAAAGTGGTGTAAATAAACAATATCTATTCGACAAATATCAAAAACCTTGGCTAGGTTGACAATCTTAACAGGGAAAATCAGCTTTCGTTCGACTGTTCCAACCCTCTTACGTTACTGCTGCTATAAAATAAGACGTATCCCAGGGGATAGTGTAGACGAATGTATTTGTATATCATCAAGATGGTCACCAAGGGGTGTCATACAGGGGCACGTAGTCCGCGAAAAATCGTTCTGCACCACTGGGATGAAACGACGTATCCCAGTTCTCGTTGGATCAATGTTTTGAAGACGAAATTTTAGGTTTCACAAAGCCTACTTCAAAATTCGTAAATATATCTAAAACATATTCCAAAGCATTCTTTCCACTTTAATAATAACTTCATAATTTTATAATTTATATTATTAATTAGCCATTATTGAATATTCATATTTGAGATAATTAGTATTATTTTATTCACATAATTATGCAGGAAAAAATTCGAACTCGATTGTCTAAAGTCGAAATTTATTATAATAAATACACTCAAATTTATTTTTTTATTACTTTGTCTTTGTCAAAAATATTGCAAAAGAATAGAATATTATAAATTGCAAATAATGTTTTCAGAAAGCAAATTATTTTAAAATATAAATAATTAAAATATTTTATTCGGTTCGGTATCAATTTTAACATAACTTCCAATATTAATTTAAGAAAATCAAAGTCCCTTTATCCTGTTAAAAGCTCTTTAGAATATTTAATAAACAAAATTTATTATCAGGCACTCGCTGGAACAGCATTAATTCTATTTGAAATATTTTTTGGAACAACTTGTAGTTTTAAAACTAATCGCATAAAGTAATCGAAGTTTTAAATGAAACAACTTTATCCATAAATTTGTACCATTTTATATAATTATTAAACTACTCTTCAATGAGGAATAATAACAAAATATATCAATATATTTCTTATCATCTTTTTAATAAATTCCCTGACAGCAATCAACTATCCTTTACAATTAATTTCTCGATACACCCTTACAATATACGGAGCCAGTGAAATCTTTGGCAATTGCTACCAACTACCAAAAATTCTCATTTTTCTAAATTTAATATTTCCGGATTTATCCAATATATTTCCTCGAAAGACAACTAAACAAGCTACCACATTATTCCACCCCTCGAAGTAAAGGAATGAAAACAATTGCTTGAAAATTGACAGATAATTCGCGGTGAAAATTCCCCCACGGATAGAAGAATTTCACTTACTTAAACACTGATTCTACGTCGTTCGTACGACGCGAAAATAGCGAGAGATTGTACGAGACACCATCGTTGCGCGCACACGTGTGCACACGTATAAGGGTTGTCGGGGGTGGACGGCCTTAAAGTGTCTGGCGGAGGAGAAAAATGGAGGCACGCGACGCACGAAAATCCGACCCTATTTCGCTTTCAATTTGTAGCTCCTCAAAGGCGCGTAAACAGTTTCCAGAAAGAATTTTCCATGGAGTCCTGCACCTTTCCTCGCGCGGTGCACAAAGAAGTCGCGAGGCCGGCGGTTTTCCGGTTGGCAAGGGGACGTTTTCCGCGATCATTTTAATAGACCACTCGTTATTTATTTTGAATAAATTCGCCGCTATTTTAGATTTAATAGTTATTTTATTATACAAATTTTGTCACTGTGAGACCTTTTTTTGATTTTTATTTCGATTATTTTATTTACTTTCTTTTATATGATTTAATATATGATAATTCGGAAATTCTTTTAATTCTTTTATTTTATTACAATGTAATTCTATGTACTTTTTCCTATTTTTATTTAAATATTTTTTTTTAGTGGTATTTTAATATTATTTTTTAAATTGGTTTGTTTAATACTTTTCAAGGTGAGTTTATTTTTGCTAGTTCCAAGACTTTTTACATTTTCTCTTGACTGTTGTTTAATGTTGTTTAGTATAGCTCATTTTGGGTTCACTGTACTTCTTTCTTATTGGTATTAATTGAATTGTGACTTGAACTTTTTTCTTGAATTTACGTTAAAGTTGTTTAATGGGGATTTGTGTGTTCTATTTTTTAATTTGGCTGGAAGGCTTTTATGTTTCTTGTTGGTTTCGTTGGAACACTGTTCAGTACTTCGTTTCATTTTTACTTATTTTTCTAATTGTGATTTTAAGAATATGAGAATGTTTACTTGATATTCTATCGGTATTACTAAAATTCTAAATTTATTGTATTTCTTCTTTTATATCGTTTAACGCAGTTACATATTTAATTACATTTTAATTTTATGAGTTATTACTGATTTTATTTTATTATTCTGACATTATTATTTATTAATTTCATTTATATTTTATATTTTCTTATTTTTTAATCAGTGTTTATAGATACATAACATTGTTCCTTAATTGTTCTTTGAATCATTTTCCTGTCCATTTTCTTTTTCTATTGTATTCAATGCACTATCTTGAAATTTCTTTCAGCAAACTTTTCATATAACCTTCAGTAAAACCCACATAATAATTTATCCAGTCGCTTTAAGCTGGATCGCAAAAATTACTGCGACTCCAATTTCCACTCTATAACCAAACGAAGTCGTACAACACGATGTTAAAGCAACATCGTTAAAAAATCAACACAAAACGAGCGAACTTAATCACTTAACTTCCATCAAGCAGAATTACCAACAACGCAGTTCACCGACAAAATTCATTCCACAAATGTTCTCCCCGCCCCCAGACTACCCCCAATTCCAAGAAAACGATCTTCCTACCAGAGTATCGATCATTCGCCAGCTTTTTGCTCGTTAAAATTCTATTTCGCCCAGGGTAAACAGCAAATTATGCTCGAAAGCCCAACGTCATCCCCCACCACTTGCTAGTGCATGTGCATGCACGTCGATTCCGCTCCCCACTCTGCCGGTCACTGCAGCCCCACTCCGCCGGCCAGTGTCCCCCACTCCGCCGGCCGCTGTACCCCCACCACCGCGCAGCACGTTGTCGCTCTAGGTTCTTTTAATGGAACTGTTGCACAGACCGCGCGCGCCCTCGGCCGTGGCTTATCTTTCTTTTCTGCATAAACGAGGACAGGCCTTATCAGCGTGGTAAGCCAGCGGCTATCGTTAGAGTCAAACATGTTTCTGACATGCTCGACGCCGCTGCAAGTCGGCCATTACCACTTACACCTGCGCCCTCTACCATTTTCCGCCTCATTATCGGTATACTTTGTGCCTCTCTTCTTTCTTTATTGTTTTTTCTTGATTTTTTTTTATCTTACATTTGCGAATATTCCTTTTATTATGCTCCTATTTTTCTTGTTTTCTTTTTTATTTTTATTTTAGGGTATTAGGTTATTTCTTGTTCCTGTATGGTACGTGTTGAGAATTTTTTGTGGGTTTATGAGTAGGGGATTGTTCTTTTGGAATAGTTGCTGGAATAATTATGTATTTATATAGATTTTTGGTCTGTTTCTAAATTGTTGGTGTTATCTGTGAATATTAGTGTTAAAATGTCAAAGAGAGGGAGTTTTCGGGAAATACGTTTCATGAGATTCTTTTTATGTTTTACGTTTGTTTGTGATTAATGAGTTTTCTGAAATTATTAGCAACGTATTTTCTACCTTTTTTTAAAAGTATTTTCTTTCTCTTTTTAAAGTCTTATATATAAATAAAAATAATTTTATCGTGATAACTCTGTAATACTAATTACTATGTAGGAAATTTTTGATGAGATGGCGCTTGATTCATGTTAAAATGTAAGATTAGTTATAAAGAAATTACAAAATTTTTGTTTTTGGAAGAAATTGATTTCACACGTTTTAATTTTATTTCTTTTGCCTCCATTTTGTAAAAAATATTGTTGAAGATTGAATTGTTTTTCAGGAAATTTGTTTTTCAGGTGTCTTAGGTTTTTATTTCGTGTTTATTATTAGTAGGTTATTTCTTAATTAACATGAAGGCTATACTTAGACGGTTTTTGCATGGAAGGTGAGATAATTATTCCTTAACGTCATAAGTGTTGTATTTCACACTTTGCTTTCATCTTCGTGTATTCACATAATGGCTGTGAATACGCTTAAATTAATTTACACGTACAGACTTCATAATTTTTAATTTATTAAAGTATTTCTGTGAAATTAAGGTCACGAAGATTGGAACAAAGCATGTTGTATTTAATTTCTCCTAAAATCAAAGTTAAGCAAGTACCTCTTGTCAGGGAGCTGAATTTGTGGAAGAGGGTTGTAAATGAAACTTAGGTTCTAAATTAAACTACTGGAACTTCTGTTCATTTGGCTAGCATTAACTGCTTCAAATATTCTCTTTGCAACAACAGATACATTCTCTAAAATTTAAACAAAATATCATCAAAGCGGCGAGAGAATTTAAATAATCAAAAGCGTTATTTTTGTGCCTGTCCCTCCAATTATTTCAATGGAATTTCAAACACATGCATATAAATTATTGGTAATATTATAAAGATAAAAATAATAATTCTAAAACTAACAATTATTTTAAAATTGGTAATTAAAACTGATCATTTAAAAATTCTGAAGTATTCTGTTATCGACAGCTAAAAATGATAAATTATTGCGAATTGGTAATTTAAAAATTGCATATTGTTTCAAAATTGATGAATACTTCAAATTTTAAAATTATTAGTTACCTCAAAATTTGTAACTGGAAATGATAATTCTAGAAATTAATAAGTTAAACTATTATTTTAAAATTACTACTTATTTAAAAATTAATAATTAAAACCGAGAATACCAAAAATTATGATAACTCTATGTGAAAACTTTAACTATTCTATTCATTGAATTGTTATTACAACTGTAATTATCTTGAGAACTAGGTAAATTTATCTAATTACATTCCAGTAAGTATTACTTTCATTGAATCGATAATATTACAAATTTCACTATTATTACATTAATTTTTTCTCTTTGCCCAAATACAATATTCTCAAACATCTACCTCACTCATCAAAATTTCTTAGAAATAGAAGAAATAATTAATCAAAATGATCCCAATATTAATCCACTCCAGTAAGTATTACTTTCATTGAATCGATAATATTACAAATTTCACTATTATTACATTGATTTTTTCTCTATGCCCAAATACAATATTCTCAAACATCTACCTCACTCACCAAAATTTCTTAGAAATAGAAGAAATAATTAATCAAAATGATCCCAATATTAATCCAGACAATCTAAAACACGAGAAACTTCATAATTTTAACCAAATATAAACTTTCGTACAGTCTCAACATAAATTACATCGTTCTAAACTTCCAATCTTCCCCTTTTTTCTACTACATCGTCCACGACTAGCCTCGCGGAAATTACCACGGTTCGAGGAGGAAAATTTCCAGAGGAAAATTCTAAGAGACGAACGCTTTGATGTACTCTGATCGTGGATCGTGAAAAGAGCCGTGAAAGAAAGGGCGAGAGGGAAACTCTTGCACGTTTCTCCGTCCCTGGCGGAAGACGAATCGCTGGGAAACGAGCGGAATCCCGCGTTTCGGAAGTCCGCAAGGCAAAATGGACCGCGTTTCACTTGCTTTTCTTCCGATATCGTTGTTTCTTTTAAGTCTCCCCTTGTTGGATTTTACGCCCGATTTTCATGGTTTTGCAATATTTTTTTCACGAAAGAATTGAGAATTCCTTAGAATTGCGAATTTATTTCTATCCTACCATAGCTGTAAAAGAAAATTTGGGAAATTTTGATTAACTTTATAACATCACTTGTGATATGTAACTGGGGATTTTTGTTTTCGATGATTAAATAAATATAAATGGATTTGATATGTTAAAAATGAATTTAAATATATCGATTTAGATGAAAATTTGTAAATTGAAATATATTCGTATGAAGTGAAGTAAAATTGGAATATTTTCCAATTATGTTTAAAAAGTAGAATAATGTAGCAGTCAAAGAATTATTTTTGTTGAATAAAATTGAAGACTGAAATTGTGCGAAGTTGTGTGAAGTTTTCTAATTTTTATTTTTATATTTTGGATAGATTTTGCGCATCAATTTTGGTAGTATAAAAATCAATATAAAGTATACTTATAATATTTTAAAAAATAAAGTAAATTATATGAGAAATCAGGTATAAGTTTCAAAATTGATACTAGTTGGTAGTAAACGTTGAAAAATTGAGTTTCATGATTGAAAATTGAGTTTATTTGAGGAATAAAATAAATTAATAGCTGTAGAATTATTTATTTAAAACACGGAAAATGAAAAATTAAATGGTGGAGAATAATTCCTATATTTCTGTTAAGAGAAGAAAATTTTGTAATATTATGGATGAAAATAGATGACGTTTGCAATTTCCAATTTGATATTTCATTAACAAGTTGTAAGACTCAAATAATATTAATTGATAACATATACAGGTGGCATGTATATTAAATATTATATTCGTTTCTTTACAAATTTTTCTGAAATACAATATTTTTAATTTTTGGAATAAATAATGTACCTTTTTCTATAGTTATATTCTATTATATTTTCTATAGTTATATTATATTTTATCTCGGTGTACGTTTGTATATTAATCTTACCTAAAACAGGGAAACAGAAAAAGAAGATAAGAAGCACACAGAAATATAACAAAATAAAATATTGGAAAGCTCACCAAAAAAGAACGGAATAAAATAGTAGGAAGCACACTAAAAATGTAACATAGCAAAATACTGCACGATATTCTAAAAATTAATAGTACCGAAGGATAGGAAACACAGGAAAAAACAAAAATTAAAATTACAGGAACGTCCTGAAAAATTACAATCCAAATTTTAAAAATTTCAGTATAAAAAGTAAAAATTGTTTTGAAATATGAACACAGTACAAACCAAACCAAAATTCGAGAAAATAATACAAACTACTTTCACATATAATAAAAGTAACACTAAAGTTATAAAATGTTAAATAAAATAATTAAAAAAATACCGAATACATATATATAGAAGCACTAATATGCAGCACAAAATATACATTGCAATACAATATATAAAAATAAAAAAAGAATTACATAATAATACTACCACTGGCTTAAAGTTTTTAACCAAACTCAATTATTTTTTCCTCGACAATAAACAAATCTTTAAATTATTTTCTTTCCTTGCTTTGTTTTTGTTTCATATCCAATCAATTGAATAACCTATTTTATGCTTGTATTATATAATTCAGTATTTAAAAAGTTAATTTTAAATAATTTCGTATTATCGTGTTTGGCTGGAAACATTTTCTCTAGGAATAGTATAATAAATAAGACGCTATGACAACCCTTGTAAAAATCGAATAAAGAGACGAAAACACGGCGAAAGATTGTTCACTCAGTCGGACTTAATTACTCGCGACATGTGTATTAATAAAGTAGTAAGGCTGACATCGAATTTTTCTGTTCGTGCGTTACATTGCAACGGAGCGAAAAAGTATACACACGTGAGTTTGACAGGGGTGGAAAATTCTCGTTTCGCCTGGTATTCTCGAATGCATTTAAAGAATATATTTTAATTAATATGAAATTCGCGTGTTCGTAGAATAGGAAAGAGAGGAATATTAATTTTTCATTTGGTTTATGGATCGAGACCCTCGAGGCGGGGGATTTTAATTAATTTTTCAAGCTTCAGTTCTCTGTATTAGTATTCTAAACGACGTATATTTTTCTGTTGTTCTCGTATCATAAGGCAGCATTGTTGTGATATTACATATTAAAGGTACGAATTGCTGCTTCAACGAATATTATTATTAATGAATTCAATTGAGAAATATTTTTCATGAAGGAAATTATATTTATTTTAAATACTGCGCAGGTATGCTTGGAATTAAATTACGTTTGTTATTTAAAACTGTGATTTAATTCTAGTATTTAACATATAGTTTGAAGACTTGGAGAATTTAAAGTTATCGTTACATGGAAAAGACGTAAATGCAATAAATTATAAATTTCAATTGATTAAAAAATTAAAAATAAACGATCACGGTACGAGTTAAAAATTTGTTAACAATTATTTTTATAATCGATGAATAGAAATAGGTTAAAAAAAATTGACAAAAACTATTAATTTAATTTAACTGAAGTAAAAACAGAGTCAAAAATTTACTAAAGATTATGTACCCTTGATTTAATTATTGCAATTGAAGTTAAGTAGTGACAAACCTAATAAAACAATTGGGTATTGCAGTGGCAAGTTATAATACATGAAACTAAATTAAGTGCAAAGTTGAATCAACATAATCAATTTATTTTAATTTAAATGAAAATGGACAAAACATAAATCTTCATAAAAGTTGTCACTATTATTCTTTTTTTTTTTTTTTTAATTTATGCTATTCAACCCATTATGGGGTTATTAGCAGTGTGCACCATTTGTGCATACTAACATTACAGAGTATTTACATGTATAATATTCTTATTCTCGAACTTATGCCTAATTCCTAATTATCTATCAAGTAGAACATTGATTGGTACAGACTAGACTATCTAGATTTATAGTAAAGTGGTTAAATAGCATATGTGGTTATAGATATAGTTTTTCTTGTATTAACTACTCCCCATTTATTTATTCAATTCTCTTCGTACTAATTCATAATTTATAAATCCATTAAGAAAGAAAATAAGAATAAGAAAATACTATCAACAAGATTCTCTATTTTAATAGTCATTGCTAACTATTGTCTGTAAAAAATTCCGAAATTAATTAAATTAAGTAATTGAAAATTAAAAAGTTTTGAATTAAATTAATATTAAAATTCTCAAATTCAATAATAAGTGATAAGAACATAATGTCAATTACCTCTCTTTGATATTTCTCATAATGTTATTAAATTAGTATCACATTAGTTCCAATAAACACTTGTGGAGATATATATTCCAGATAAATCTGAAACAAAGTGTCACCTATAACGATCAGTAAATCTCTTTAAATTGCCCCATTTCTCTCTCTCTCTTCCCCTCTCCCTCATCTCTGAAGAAAAACAAAAACAAAGGAGAATTTCGAAATGAAATTGTTCACAAGGTATTTTTAATGGGTGGTGGAGCGAGATTCCACAAGTAGATTATTCGAGGTCGCTTACGATTTTACGAGAGGTAAAAAGTGATCGTCGGGGATAAGGGAAAAGTTGAGTGAATGACTTATGCATGTTTCGAGGCGAACAGCATTCCATAGTTGAATTTTATGGGGTCGGCGTGCAGGGCCATGGCGAGTGGACTTTATGTGAAACAACAAGTTGACTGTTTCATGGTATTCTCGGGAACACGAGCATTTTACGAGCTGTCGAGAAGAGGACAGAGATCCCTGATACTACAAGCAATCGATTCTTACGTTATATTTCTTTTGGTACCTTGTTCGACTTGCTGCGGTATTCGCACGAGGGCTTTGTGTGGAATCGCTTTTAATTTTAGATCTCGTACATTCAACCTGTTCTTTTTCTTTTTTATTCTCTACTTTTTTGGCCATTTTAATGTCTTCATGTGTTATTGAATTTTTAAGGAGGACCTGCGTGTTAAAGGGAAATTATCCTATAACAGAAATTATTCTATAAATCTATAATTTTGTTCTGGAGAAGAACAATTCTTTCATTTTAGTATCTTTACTGCGAGAGTGAATTTCACGTATGGTATTAACAAAATTCACTGGAATACTGATTTTAGTAATACATACTAATAAATAAATAGTGAGTAATATAATACTATTATAATTACTAAATACTAATAAATAATAGTAGTAATAAGTTAAATTTTCTTAGAGAGTTAGGATTAATCTAAATCCATAGTCAATAATAAAATATTTCAAAGTTAAATACAAAATAAATTTACAAAATTTCTAGATTTTTATTCATACCTCTTAAGGCTAAGGGAAAATTGAAAAGAAAAATTATAGCGAGTAAATCAATTTATTTAATGATTTATAATATTCCACTTCTATTAAAATAAAGCTTCCCTCTTTATTTCCAAATATTCTTACAATATTATGGAAACAAATTTTTTCCACGTTTATTAGAATAGTATTATTATAACCAAATTAATATTTCATATATTTTTCCAAAACACAAGTTTTTCACTGTCTCTACACCTCCACGCTTCTGACAAAATGAAGATAAAGGGGGAAAGGATAAATAAGTCCATCCAGGAAGTAACCCTCAAATAAATATCCAATTACCACCTCAAGAAAATCACCCCTTTCACGCGCCGTTTCACGAGTCTCTTATCAATTAATTACACCCCCTTTCGTCACGATATTCGTCACGATGATTAATTTCCTTCCAACCTGTGAGGGATACAGCCCCACTACCCCGTGGGGGTTCTCCTTTTCCAACTGGCGGACAAGCCTTGAAAAATGTCGACGCCTGGGTTGCGCCGAAACTCGGAAGAAAAGGCAAGGAGGGCCTCGTTCAAAGCTCGAACTCGCGAAAGTGCACGCTCATTTCCGTGTACGCTGTGAATAGCAGCGATCTCGTTCGACACCGTGTCAGCCCGCATTTTTCATCGAACCAGAAGGGGGATGAATAGCGACCGAGTCTCTCGAAAGGGGTTGCTTGTTCGTCAAACTATTTAGGGGTGTTCCGAGCCATTTTTAGGAACTGAATGCATTTCGTGCGAATTCAAGATTTCTTGCGTTTTTCCAGAATATTCCTATCGAAGGGACGTTTTTTCCAGGAATTTTGTCAATTTCGTAGGGGGTGTATGATTTATTTGTTCATGGAAAATTGAATGGGATTAATTGCTGGGATATTTGATAATGTCAAATCTGCACTGTTCGTGAATTCAAAAAATCGTGATCGTTTACAGCTGTTTTTATTTTGGTTTGAAATTTGAAAATAATAATTACTGTGTATTGTTAGCTTTTCTGGTTGCTTTAGAATTCTGTCAATTTATTTCGAAACACAATTTTTAATTTTTAATTTTGGAACATTTTTCATTGCAAAAGCTATTTAGGGTCATCAATCGATCGAATTAAAAAGTTCTGTGCAGTACAAGAAGACCAGCTCCTTTAGTTTTCTTATTTAGTTAATTAAAATCTTGATTAACTTATTTAAACACAGCTACCTATTTCCTTAGTCCCGAGTAATTTTCTGCAAATAATTTGAAACATTCTTAGTCTTCTCAAGCATTTCCAAAATTTATGAAACAGGTTCAAACCTATGCAAACAAGACAACGTATCATCAATCATTTCTCTGTATAGTACTCTCCAACGACGTTCTATAGCGTTTCCGATAAAGATATTTAATAAATGACATTTAAATTGATATATATTTAAATTCACAATGTGTCACGATCGTTTTACATACTTCTAAGACATTCAAAACATGTCAAACCATCTTCGTCTTATAGCATTTCTGATAGAGATATTTAATAAAAGACATTCAAATTGGTATATATTTAAATTCACAATCTGTCACGATCATTTTACATATTTCTATGACATTCCAACCATTTCAAACCATGTCAAACCTCGTCAAACAGCGAGGAAAGTATCGGAATGAGATCTACATCTAACCCAATGATCCGGAATTCATCGTATCTTTCCATATTCCAACTCTGCCGAGCAGCCTGCCAGTAATTGGCCTCCGTGACTTCGCAGAGGAGCAAAATCGTGCAGGATTCTCGGGATCGGAATCCCCGGGGCACGTTTCACCCCGCGGGCCTGGCCATTTCCAACGAGTGGCAGGGCTGACTCGAATGGAATTTCCATGGCAAGGAATCCATTCTCGCGACGGGGTGACGTATTCGCAGCTCAGTGAAAGTAATCTATCATGTGACGGATAACGCGATATCCTGGATCACGAGGATCCTTCGCGGAGAGCTGTACCCCATGGATCTTCCGTAGATTCGTGTACCTATCGTGTAGCCTAATGGAATGTGTTCTAAATTTGTCCTAAAGGAGTGCGGCATTGGGGAACGGGTCGTGTATTAATTTTGGATAACTCCTGAAGGGTAAAGAATGTATTGAATGGAGGTCTTATGAAGATTCATGAACCTGCTACAATAGTACTTAAATGGTGTGGGATATCTTTTATATTAACATTATACAATCATACTCTTTTGTTAGAATTGAGAAATAATACTTAATACAGGAACTACTAAATCCATTAAACAAATCGGTTTCACATATTTCGTTTTTCATTTATTGCAAGGAAACAAGAATTATTTTTAGCGAAATTAGTGTTATTCCATATTGAAATAGGTATATAATTATACGTAGCTATTTATTTCATCGCGTGATCTTCATTTTATTATTATAAATTTGCTATGTTTAGGAGTATATATTATAGCTCAGTAAATCTAGTCTTAAAAGTAACGTGAAAATAAAAATTCTCAATTATGAAATTAATCTTTCTCAATTATTATTTAATTGTATTTAATTTTTGATAACCACTATAGAATTGAATAGTAATTTTAAAAATTCTTCGAATTTTGTGAACATTAATACGTGTTAAATATAATTCCAGTGATTCATGAGATTTGACATGCAAAATTCGTGACGAGTTAGACTCGTCACATACTACAAATGGTTAAAAGTCCGAATATTTATCACTCGTACAAAATATATCACCCCCTCTCCCAAATTTATCGTAGGTATGTAATTGTACGTAGCTATTTATTTCATCGCATGATTTTCATTTTATTATTATAAATATGCTACGTTTAGGGGTATATATTATAGTTAAGTAAATTTAATCTCAAAACTAACGTGAAAATAAAAATTCTCAATTATAAAATTATTATGAAATTAACCTCTCGCAATTAACCTCTCAATTATTATTTAATTGTATTTAATTTTAAGTAGTATTTAATTATAGATAACTACTATAACATTGGATAGTAATTTTAGAAATTCTTCGAATTTTGTGAACATTGACACGTGTTAAATATAATTACACGTGTCAAATCTCATTCATGAGATTTGACATGCAAAACTAGTGACAAGTTAGACTGGTCACATACTGCAAAGGGTTAAAAGTTCGAATATTTATCACTCATGGAAAATATGAGTGATTGTGTCACCCTCTCTCCTAAATTTATCGTGTACGTATTTTCTTTAAGAGCGTGATTGCTATGAAAATAGAGAACAGTGACTAAAAATAAATATCAATTACTTATTAAATCGGTCACTTTCTCGAAAATTAAAGAATATTCTAACCTTGCGAAGAAAGGAAACCAGCGCAACCGAATATCCAGCTTATCCCTTTTCCAGTCGATTTACGCGCGAAGTTCGCGTTCATGGAAGGAAGCGAATCGTTTATCACACGGAGGGCTAATAGATAACGCGCCGGTTACGTGTTCCAGCTTCGATCGGATCCACTTTATCGGCGCGATCGAGCAGCTGCTGCTGGGGCTCCAGCGTCGAACTTCCGGCCGCGTCGCGACGGAAGTGCGTGCATCCATATTCGATCGTTATCCTCGGGTAATCCTTGGAAGAAGTTTAACATCCTCGTCGATGCTTATAAATTTTCTCCGTTAAACTTCGCTCGAGATTGGTATCCGAATATCGGTATTATTAAATGTTCAGGGGGTGGTTTTTGGAGGTGATCAGTCCTCGAATTTCATGGTAATTATATATATACACGCATTTCCTTTCTTTTGCGTGTGTGTATTTATTTAATTAGTTAAGCAATGTCAAACGCAAGGTAAATGCTCCTGTTTTAAATTTTATGGAAGAAGGAAAGCAAAACGAGGGAAAATTACATTTTAATTTGATAAGAAATTAACGATTCATTGTATAGAAAAATATTGTTATTAAAAACTTACAATTGTCAAAAATAATAGAATTCGTATAAAAATTGTTTATATTATTTCAATTGTTTTTGGAAAGTACCCGATATACACAGTGGAGTACACAAAAGAGTACATTTTATGTACAGTTTATATATACATAGCAATTTTATTTTTAATATAAATGGGACATACCACTAAATGCTATATTTGTTACTTCTTACTCAAATTTGGAGTTTTTGTAATAAATGGTAATTTTTATTTTACCCGTCAATCGAAATAAAATTTTGGATTGATGTGTATACACGTCGAACGCAGTGAACTGATTACTCCGATTTTTTCTTTTTTTTAATAAATTATTCGAATATTATTTAGTTCTGTTAATTTTCTTATCTACTAATTTATAAATTCTCATAATATCTTAAATCAGTGTATTAAAAATTTTACAAATTTTTTGAATGTCTAATGCAACGTTTGATTATTTAATCTGAGACATTCAGTACCTTTTCTTTTAAGTCACCGTATAAAATGAGGAAAACACTTTGCATAATTATAATTTGTTTTCTTCTTTTTGAAATACTGAAATTCACACATTTTCTTGGTTACATTAGCAAAAGAAAAACATTTTCTTATTTACTATCGATGCACCACAGTATATAATATCCTATAGACCTGTTATGAAATTTGGTAACAAGAAGACCAAACTATGATCATAAACCAAAGATCAATTTCAACCTTTCTAATCCTACTTTCTATTCCTAAAATCCAACCAAATCCTTCCTTTACTCTACGAACTCCCAAAAATCCATTAAAAATTAGCAATTTCGAGCAACAACTATGATCATAAACCAAAGATCAATTTCAACCTTTCTATTCCTACTTTCTATTCCTAAAATCCAGCCAAATCCTTCCTTTACTCTACGAACTCCCAAAAATCCATTAAAAATTAGCAATTTCGAGCAACAAAACATTCCTTTTCACCGCGAGAGCTGAAAGCCAACCCTCTATGTCATCAAACACGCAGAAACCTTCGATTGAATGAAAACCTCGACCAGCAACGAAAGCAAGAGAAGCCTCGAGTTTTTCGCGTGTCTCGATATCTCGAGGACGCGCGCCGCGGCGATCAGACGCTGGGGGTGGGGGTGTGGGTGGAAAGGGTCCAAAGGGACCCGGTGCTATTTCATCGAGCAGAGAGTTTGGCTTCTCGAGCTTCTGATGACTCGTGAAACTCCTCGAGACGACCATAAGCCGATATATTTATTGCTGAGATACTTCTGAGACTCCCGTTGGTCCCCCCACCACCCCCAGAGCAACCCCGTTTGCTGAGTTGGGGGAGTCGATTTACTAAATAAGGCCGGAAGTGGATTGCCTGTGACATCGCCGTCAAACTTCCACCGCCTTTGAAGTAGGATTTCAAAGGATTTTTCCCCGATCGACTCTGCCCTCTCTCACCCCATCGATGATAAGGAAAGAAGTTCGAACCGGGAGAGACAGGAAATTGTAGGCTCTGCCGCGGTTTAATTAAAGAAATTGGTCTGTGATTAATGTCCTGCGATGGATTGTGCCTTTCTCGCTGCTGGAGTAAGAATTATTTCTCGCGAATGCTGCAGAAGGATTAAATTGTTATTCAGTATAGGTACACTGTTGCGTCAACCCCATTTGGTAATTTAGTAATGTCTTCCTATACATTTGAAAAATTGCAAAATTGATATATTTGCACGAAGGATTTGTTATACGAACTTGTCACTTTGACGTTTCATATTTCTTTGTTTGAAAGAATTTCTCTTAGCTTATTTTTCGTTGCTTGTCAAACGTGTAAATTAATTTCGTACACCTTCAGGTGTATATTTCATATTTAATAATTTAATTTCGAATATTGTTTTGTTTCATCAGAGATCAAACAGAAATTTTATACAGGTTTACGTAATTTTGCATATTTTGGAGTTATATGTTCGCCAATTTTTGTTAAACGTGCTTCAAATAATAATTGTAGCAAGATTATAAAATTAGTCAGTCACGAAAATTCATATATTTCGCCAAAATCGAAGTGATCATTTCCATCGAGACTAACCTAAAAACCAAGATTCTAAAAACTAGTTCTAAAACTGATCATGCAGTAATAACTTTGCTAATACACACTGATGTACAATAATATCTCATACTAAATTTTAAAAGTTGTACAGTAATAAATATTTTATTTAATAAATATTTTAAGTATAAAATTGGAATCAACTCATATTAAGAAAGAACTGTAATCAAAATATTCACTCGTATTCATCGTACCGCTGAAATTACTATAATCTGTGCATGTTATAGTTAGGTACCCATTAAAGATCGGTAGTTCTAGTGTTAAATGAAGTTAATTTAAATTAAATTAAATTGCAGCCAAATTTGAAAACTGATCTGATCCCAAAATTTAACAATTTTTGAAAAATCATGTAAATTTACAAGATTAATCCAAAATTCTTTTCTAATATTAGTAAATATGGATTAAAAGATAAATCTTGCACTTCCATTCTTAGCATATTACAATGATCCCATAAATCCAATTTCCAAACGACTTGTATGATTCACATTCAAGGTCAACATCTACATCAATTGATCCCTCAGTTTAATGTCTCAATTCCCGACCCGACCATATCGTTTCCACGAACCGAGCGTCCGACATTAATCTCCGAGCCATAGAGGCGAACGGGTCTAGATGCGAAGCCTCGGCTCTCCGCAGGGCCGTGAGACACGTGGCGCCGCCTGGAGGGTCCGCGGCGGAAACGATGGCGCAGTCATCGCGAATGGAACCGGGTCGACGCGTGTTTTTCGCGCGGCACAATCGTATCGGCGCGTTTCACCGCGTTAACAAACGTCGCCGTTCTACGTGCATTCTCCGCAGCCCTGTTGCACGGCCTGCTCCAAAAAGATAACCGCGGACACCTCGTTTCCGGTCTCCCGATGTACATACACGTCGGCGAGCGACACGCAAACGAGGCCACGCCGCATTATTCCGTCCGCTTCTCGGGTTAGGGCGGCAGCGGAGAGAGGCGGTGAAGAGAAACTGGCACGAGCAATCTTTTTCAGGTACTTGCAGGGACCTGTGTGTAGAGGGTGTTCGTGTTATTGAAATAAGCGGGAGTGAATGCGGTTGGACCGGGTTGTAATTAAGTTAGAGAGTGAATAGGAGTGTGTCTAAGGGGTGGGTTCAGGGTACGATGTCGATTTGGGTTGGTTTAAATTTCAAGATGGAAGGTTAAGGTCCTTTTCTTTCATGTGGGGTGCGTTTTGAGGAAGATTCTTTTCTGGGTTGGATTGTGGGGTGAATATGATTGTGGGGTGAGTATGATTGCAGGAAATTGGTGTCTTTATAGTAGGTAATTCTGAGATCTTTTCGAGTAGGGAAACTTGTGTGTGAATTTGAATATGGTATTTTGGTATTTCCTTTAAACAAATTTTCTATTATTATCGCGAATGTTGGAATAATTTATTGACCCGAATTTGATTAATGGAGTTATTTATGAGGAAATTAAATTCGTATTTTATAATTTTTATTTAATTCATTATAGATAATTATAAATAGATTACTATCCCATTATGCTGGTGCGAAACGTTTGTAGTAATTATTATCCCCAAACCTTTAAATTATTAAATAATTGATAATATTAATAATTAATTTAAAAATTTTTTTCCACGAGCAAATAAAATTCGGATTCTAGATATCTGAGATTAATCAATTCAGAAGATATTATAATTATTATAATATTGAATATATAAAATACATAAATTTATAGTAATTATTATCCCCAAACCTTTAAATTATTAAATAATTGATAATATTAATAATTAATTTAAAAATTTTTTTCCACGAGCAAATAAAATTCGGATTCTAGATATCTGAGATTAATCAATTCAGAAGATATTATAATTATTATAATATTGAATATATAAAATACATAAATTTATAGTAATTATTATCCCCAAACCTTTAAATTATTAAATAATTGATAATATTAATAATTAATTTAAAAATTATTATAATTATTATAATATTGAATATATAAAATATATAAATTTATAGTAATTATTGTCCCCAAACTTTTATATTAATTGATAATATTAATAATTAATTTAAAAATTCTTTTCCATGAGCAAATAAAATTCGGATTCTAGATAACTGAGATTAATCAATTCAGAAGATATTATAATTATTATAATATTGAATATATAAACTCCAACGTATCGATAATGAATGAGATAATAATTTTTAACTTCTTAATAATTTTGCAGTGAATTCTCAATTTTCCTTTGTTTCTCGATAAAGTTTCAGAACTTGCTAATTTTTCTCGATGTAAATAGTGAGGCTATAAATAAGTATTTTATTTGGGAAGATAAATTTAGCGAGATAAGTCATAGTTAAATTTCTGCTAAATCTCCTTCCCCATTGAAAGCGAAACGGGAAAGGGGAACGCGTTTATGGAAAATCATCGGGTCCATCGTCAAACTCGAAATTCGAAGGATTAAAATCGAGCACCCCGGAAACGATCGAAACTGAGAGAGCCGTCGATCAGCGTTAATCGGTAATCCGGCGTGGATTTTATTCAGCGGGTGTCCGCCGGCGATCGTTACATAATAAACGATGAATTTTCATAGCATGAATATGAAGCGCGGCTAATGAGCGCATTAATATTTGCTGGCCGGCGTGTTTTGCGCCCTCCCGTCGACGAGCCGCGCATAAATTCCCAGCGCGAGTTCGTTGCCACTCGTTCGCGCTCTTGGGTGTTTAACTCGGCGTCGTTCGTCTTCTCTTGGACGTGGAATCGCTTGTATTTATCTACTCTACTTCCTTCTCTCGTCAGCAGGTACGTTCAAGCTGCGTTACGTCCATAAAAGCTTTGTTTTCTAATTTATTCCACGGATTTTTCTATTGAGATCGATCAAGGGTGTGAGGTCAAAGAAATTTTATGAAATTCATGGGTTTTCAATTTATCGCGTTTTTATTGAGAATTATATCCTTCTTGTAAGTATGAATATAATGAAAATTATATTAAATAAGGGTAGAATAATGGAGAAATTTAATGGAATTTTGAGGATTTTTTATTTTCTATATTTTTCGTTACAAAATAAATTTCTTTTTCTCATTATGGTATTATGGTTGCATGGAAGATTTTATTGTGGGAAAATTAGGAATAAGTTCAGAGTACAAAAATTGAAATTTGTGGATTTTGAATTTTTCTTTTCTGAGAATTATATAATTCTCAATATATACGATATTCCATATATTATATATTGACACTTTGACTGCCACGTTGGTCATATATGACCGACCACGGTTTCTCCTGTGACGCCACGGTGGTCATTGGTGATCGGAGCGCTTGAACTACTCAAACTGCATTGAACAACATTGAATGAAAATTGACAGTTAGTGCATTTTGAATATAACCGCTAATTAGAACATACTTTGAAGTAAAAAGTGCCCCATTGAACGATTAAAAATTTTTATTAGAACATCAAAAAATATTAGAACAAATCTCGCATCTAGCAGTGCACTCCTCTTGAGTGAACATGTGATTTCGGCGTGGCAGTCAAAGGGTTAAAATGAGTAGGTGAGTAAAGTAAACAAATTCAATGTTATTTATTGATTTTCAATTTGCTATATTTTTATTGAAAATTAGGTTCCTTCTCAGTAGTACAGTTTCGTGATCGAAGCAGACCATAAGTATCAATCACCATAACATCCATTATTGACATTTGATATTGCCAATCATTATTGACATTTTTTACTAATATCGTGGTGAGCTAATCTTTTTGCATAAATAATAGGGTTAGAACCTGTTGGATTGCTATAGCCATTTCAATTCTAATAGGTTTTTGACTGAAAAATTCTATTTTATTGACAATAACCTGTTGGATTGCTATAACCATTTCAATTCTAATAGATTTTTGACTGAAAAATTCTATTTTATTGACATTTTCGACTAATATCGTGGTGAGCTAATGTTTTTGCATAAATAATAGGGTCAGAACCTATTTGATTGCTATAACCATTTCAATTCTAATAGATTTTTGACTGAAAAATTCAATTTTATTGACATTTTCTACTGATATCGTGGTGAGCTAATCTTTTTACGTAAATAATAGGGTTAGAACCTGTTGGGTTGCTATAGCCATTTCAATTCTAATAGATTTTTGGCTGAAAAATTCAATTTTATTGACATTTTCGATTAATATCTGTGGTAGTGGTTGTCATAGAATGTGTGGTATGATTGTGAGGAATGTTTGTATGGAAGGATGTGTGTGTAACGAGTATGACAGAGAGTGGCGAAAAAACAATCAGTAGGTGAATGACAGTAATTACAAATAGATGTTGTGTGTGAAAGAGTCCTCGAGAGATTATATCGTAGTTAGAAGCGAATATATTTAACGAGATTTAGTTATAATTTATGTTGTGCTGTTATTGTGTTCAATAAATATTCTTATCAGTTTATTCATTTACTCGCAATATCGTTGTGAGATAATCTTTTTGCATAAATAATAGGGTTAGAACCTATTGGATTGCTATAGCCATTTCAATTCTAATAGGTTTTTGACTGAAAAATTCTATTTTATTGACATTTTCGACTAATATCGTGGTGAGCTAATGTTTTTGCATAAATAATAGGGTCAGAACCTATTTGATTGCTATAACCATTTCAATTCTAATAGATTTTTGACTGAAAAATTCAATTTTATTGACATTTTCTACTGATATCGTGGTGAGCTAATCTTTTTACGTAAATAATAGGGTTAGAACCTGTTGGGTTGCTATAGCCATTTCAATTCTAATAGATTTTTGGCTGAAAAATTCAATTTTATTGACATTTTCGATTAATATCTGTGGTAGTGGTTGTCATAGAATGTGTGGTATGATTGTGAGGAATGTTTGTATGGAAGGATGTGTGTGTAACGAGTATGACAGAGAGTGGCGAAAAAACAATCAGTAGGTGAATGACAGTAATTACAAATAGATGTTGTGTGTGAAAGAGTCCTCGAGAGATTATATCGTAGTTAGAAGCGAATATATTTAACGAGATTTAGTTATAATTTATGTTGTGCTGTTATTGTGTTCAATAAATATTCTTATCAGTTTATTCATTTACTCGCAATGTCGTTGTGAGGTAATCTTTTTGCATAAATAATAGGGTTAGAACTTATTGGATTGCTATAGCCATTTCAATTCTAATAGGTTTTTGACTGAAAAATTCTATTTCATTGACATTTTCGACTAATATCGTGGTGAGCTAATCTTTTTACATAAATAATAGGGTTAGAACCTATTGGATTGCTATAGCCATTTGAATTCTAATAGGGTTTTGACAGAAATGTATCACCATAATATCCAAATTACCAAAATAATCTGAAAACACTCGAGCAATTTTTATTTATTGCAATTATTATGCATTTATTGCAATTAATTATAGCAATTATTATTTACCAGGAAATGACAATAAAATTCAAATTACGTACCTGCAGCATTTATTGTCTCTTCAAACGACAATAACCAGTCCCTGATGACCCTCATTCTCTAACCTCAATCTCACGGAAAGAAACCACTCCGTCACCCTCGATAGAGTTGCCAGGCTCTAAAAATCCTGAAGAAATTCATCCAGCCAACAGCTCCATCCCTGGAATCTCCTCAGACACCCCTTCCTCGATCGCAGCTTCCCTTAATCGAGCAGCCTAATTTTCAATGATACGCCGAGATATCTCGTTCACAGGCGCGAGGAAAAAGTTCCGGTAGCCGGGATTCGTTGTTTCTTCCAACCCTCGTTCGCATTAATCACCCTGGCGAGAAACTGCCGGTTTCTCCCTCTCGTTTCGCCAGGTTCTCGTTTTGTTCTCGCGCTGCAACCGCCGCCTTAATGGTCTAGCCAGGCTTCCAGCTTGGAAAGGCGCTGATCATGGCGGCCTGCCGCGATAATCGGCGATAGGGATCGCTGGAATTACCCTTGGCTCGTGATCATCTGCACATTGGCTACCTTTCAGGGTTTTGCACGCTTTGGATGTTGGTAAAGTCGGAAGGGATTAGGTTTAATGGTGGAGGACGTGAGTTCAGGTGCTGAGGATTTCGCTCGGAGTTATTGGATTATTGGTTTTTGTTCATACTTATTTCATCTCCCGTCGATGGAATTTTTAATGTTCGCAGTTTTGGTTAAAGAATGAAGGATTATATGTAGTTTCTTGATTTTTCGTTTCTGTGGTGAAATTTCAATTATGGTCGAATTATGAAACTGATTATATTTATAGGTAATATAATTGACATACTATTATGTCAATGTCTATGTCATATAATATAATATTGCGAAGCTTTCAATATTTTTAAGAATTATATGTTTATAATCGTGTGGTCTCAGTTACAACGTTTTAACTGTACCTTAAGTACCAATTTTTATTTATGGAAGTATATATTTGGAAAAATTAGAAATAAATTGGAAGAATAATAATTATACTGAATTTAAAGTTGAAATACTGCTGTTATTTGTCTCGTGATTTAGTCTGGTCTATCTGTAGCTTGGAAAGTAAAAATATAAGAGTTTTTGAAACAGTAATTGCTAATCCAATTTTAGAAATATTCAGAGTCTCAAAATCGTGGTACGACAGACTGGGTAATGATTCTTCGTTCAAAAATAAGTCGAAAGGTAGAAATTAAGTTGTGTCTATTTATGTGTTTATTTTCATTAAAAATGAGCTTGAAAATTCGACAGATAGGTATTCATGCATTAATTAAAAATTTCGACTTCTGAGAGCTCTACTTTTGCTATTTTTAATTGTTGGTACATTTCTTATTTGATCTTGCTGAAATAGAGTTTATCTATTATTAGTGAAATTTTTTCCACCTTCAAATTCCCGAATTATTTATGTTATGTAACAATACTTTTTTATATTATTTCAAAAAGGAAAGATACAAAATAATTTATATATAGTACAGAAAGAAAACATGAATTTTCAAGTACTTTTAATAATCTGACAAAAAAATGTTTGCAACAAAAATTAATCGGCATTTAATCGACTATATACTGAAATATAGAAAATTCCAAAACCAATTTTTTTTCGATAAAAGATCAAGGTCACCTTGACTTTCTTAAATGGCACCCTGTATCTTTGACTTCGCATTGTTATTGCTGTTAAAAGTACGAATTCAACGACCTACGATACTATGATTATACAGATGACCTTGACTTTAGAAATTCAGGTTTGATCAAGAAAAATTCGAATTCTTATTTTGCTATTATGTAAACCTAAAGGGCAATATATAATGATAAAGATGGATTAGATATGGAAATGTTTCCTTTAAAGGAAACGTCAAATTCTCTACCAAGGAATTCTTCGACAGCCACTTCCGGTTTAGCTTTTAGAGAAGCTTCAATTTCCAGGACGATATAATTTTCCTGGTCTAGCCAGGGTAGTTCCTTATCCTGGCCGAGCCTCGTGGCCGCAGATAAATTTTCGGATGACGGGAAGATGGATGAAGGACAGGGGAGAGTCAGCCGCAGCAATTTGAGGCCGCGGAAGACGGACTATTTAAATTTTTCGCGCCACTCGCGGGTAATTGCCCACGCCTCGAGTAATTGCTGCGCATCGATACCATCTTCCAAGTAGGGTGGAATGGCTGGTAATGCTCTCTCATTGTACGGAAAACTTTCAATTTTTATTCGTTGTTTTTAAATTCTTTGTTTAAAGCTTTGTTTCAAATTTTTAATTTAGTTTCATCAAAAAATAGAATTTATTATTTGTGAATATTATGTGGGTTGTTTGGGTTAGCATTTTATTTTTAAATCCTTGGTTAGAATTGTACTTTGGAAAATGATGGATAGGAGAAAGAAAAATTTTCCATTTTTATTCACTGTATTATTCGTTGTTTTTAAATTCCTTGTTTAAAGCTTGTTTCAAATTTTTAATTTAGTTGCATCCAAAAATAGAATTTATTATTTGTGAATATTATGTGGGTTGTTTGGGTTAGCATTTTATTTTTAAATCCTTGGTTAGAATTGTACTTTGGAAAATGATGGATAGGAGAAAGAAAAATTTTCCATTTTTATTCACTGTATTATTCGTTGTTTTTAAATTCCTTGTTTAAAGCTTGTTTCAAATTTTTAATTTAGTTTCATCAAAAAATAGAATTTATTATTTGTGAATATTATGTGGGTTGTTTGGGTTAGCATTTTATTTTTAAATCCTTGGTTAGAATTGTACTTTGGAAAATGATGGATAGGAGAAAGAAAAATTTTCCATTTTTATTCACTGTATTATTCGTTGTTTTTAAATTCTTTGTTTAAAGCTTTATTTCAAATTTTTAATTTAGTTGCATTCAAAAATAGAATTTATTGTTTGTGAGTACTATGAGGGTAGTTTGGGTTAGCATTTTATTTTTGGGACTTTGATTAGAATTGTGCTTTGCAAAATGATGGATAGAAGGAGGAAGTATGGTATTTTTAAATGTTATTGGTAGTAGGATACCTTGAGAATTTTATTTTTAAATTTAAATAAATTTTTGCACTTATATTTCATTCTATTTTATAATAATATCTTTAAAGTATCCTAGTGGTGTTGAGAATATTATAGTTGTTGTCTTTTCATTGAAATGTGATTTATTTAATTCGGTATAATACTAAATTTTGTGAATTTTGCGATAAATTATGTGCATGAGTGTAATAGAAAATTACAATATTATTTTCACTGTATATTATCAATTTTTGGATAATGACATTTGACTTACTCAATTCCTGTCTTCTTTGTCAGCACAGATCAATTCATCGGTTTCCAACTTTTAATTGAAAGTATTTTATATACAAATTTTTTCCTCCAAAGATTCCTGTCTGAATTTTATAAAATTGTCAAAATAAATAAAAGTAATCGTCATTTTAAATAATTTTCAGAATCGTTTGCAGTTTTCACCAGAAATTTGAATCGAATATAAATTGAAAGCTTGATTAATATTTAAGTGAGGAAATATCAACTCGATCATTTTATATTCCTTTGTTATTAGAATACTCCATTTCATGCGTTCAAAGTGTTTCAAACATCTGTGAATTTTATACATATTAATTTAGAATAAGATTAAAATTAGTTTCGAAATTCAGTTGAATTATCGAGTTTTAATTGTCAAATCGTGTTTATTCCATAAGAGACGTCAGATTATGCACAGTAAACGAGTATTTGTATATCGATTTTCTGATTCAGGGGGTAGTTTCTCGATGATAATTTCTCAAAGGATATTTTGAATCTCGTATAATTATTTTTGGATAATTTTATTATATAATATTTTTGTAAATATTTACGTATTATATATTTCTTAATCCAATTGCTCTATAATATTTTTCTAAAAATATATTAATTTATAATAAATTAAACAGTGGGAACAAATCTTATATCCCAAAAATTTTTATTTTAAAAATATATTAAGAGAAAAAATGCATTATTCGATAAGAAATATATTTTGAACTCCACGTATGATATTTTCCGAAAATTTTCATAGGTGCATAATTTTATTCTAATTACTTTTATACACTTAAAATACTTTTGTTATTTCGTTTAAAAAGATATCAGGGTAAAATCACTAGTTCATGAAATTCTCGATAGTTCAATTAATAAATAAATAGCTAATCGTAAAGAACGGTTTCTAATTACTTTCACTGCGAAGAAATATGTTTTTCAGGACGGAACGCTTCTTTAAAGCGTCATTAAAAAATGATTCAATTAAACCCGGCAAACAGACTGTGTATCGAAAAACGTTTAATTAAAAAAGGAAGAAAATTGGGCCAGGGGAAAATAGTTTACACTATACGATGTATTTTTCTCTAGAAGTCGATTCGAGAATATTGGTTCCCTTGGCTCGTACTTCCACGAACATATTACGAACCTGTTTGCACGGTATACTGATAACGGCATTTCTTATTAACGTGCAAGTGAATCTCGTCACGTGGCTCGCCTTTTTTCACGTGAAATAGCGTAATTTTGCAGAAAAGGCTCGAGAGTAATTTTTTCCTTTTCTTAAAAGCTACCTATTCAACGAATTTTCTTTTTCTTGTTAGTATAGATATTTCGTTAAAAAGTTTCGGTTTTAGTTTCACTAAAAATTTGGATTGTTGATTTGGTAAATGATTATTTCATAATTTCATAATTTAATAATTTAATAGTTATTTAATAAAAATGATTATATATTTTTTTAAAACTTTGCTAAAAATTTCAGTTTTTATTTCGGTAAATAATTAATTTCCGATTTCAATGAATACAAAAATTTAATTGCTAGTTTTGAATTTCTTGAATTTTTCTTTCAGTTATAATAATAACATATTAATATTTCTTTTATCATTACCGATTAACAATAATAGTCACGATATTATTATATTATAGGATAATTATGTTGTATAGTATAATATTCTGTTGTCGTTTTATTTAATAATCGGCAATTGTTATTATCAATTTTAATGTTTAATGTAATTTTTGTGCTTGCTTAACTTTAACAAAAAATAGTATGGCTACATACTTCCTTTTATTTAGTTTCCGGAAGTTGTTTAATTTGCAGGGAAATCGATAAATCATATGGCGGAACAAAACCATAGACGAAGTTAATTAATGCTGTACGATCCGTCGCGTTGGAAGTTAATTAATTTTATCTGAAATTAATCTGCCTTTTATTAACCATAGATCGTCGGGAGACTCTCGATTGGTGATACGTTGATTTAATTAAATTTTAGCATCCTCGTCGAACTTTATGATCACCGTTTTTTATTTCTCTAAACACCACTTTAAATAAATTTACTCAAAATTCAATAATCTATTTTTAATTGTTTTCTGTATAAAAAACTAACTAATCAAATTTAATTTTAATTAAATCGAGAGTAATCTATTTATAATTTTCCATATTAATTTTTTCAAATTATATCCAAGAATAAGGTTTTAATAAATATTACGTAAATAAAAAATCCATATTACTTTTCTCCATTAATATCTAATAATAACGAGTTAATAAATAATAAGTAATAAATTGTGAAAATGAGTAAAAGTAGTACCAAAAATAATAAATAATAAAATGACAAGAATAGAATTATATTAAAAATGGAGAATACAGGTAATAAATTTTAACAATTGTGGATAGAAATGGAATCCAATTTCTTATACGATTTTTAACAATTAACAAATTAATATATTTATGTAATAATATTTAAATATTGACATCAATTCGCAGTATAATATTTTAAACAAAAAGTTTCACACTATCTAGAAAATTCTTCTCTATCTCTCGCTCTCTCACTCTAATTAACACATGTTCACTATTTCACGATGCTCACGTAACTGCTTCATTCTGGCACATTCTTCTAAACATTTTTGATCAACATTCACACTAGATTCCACTCGCACATATTATATTTATATCATCCCAAATGACTTTTATTTATTCTGCCTCAATACCATTCACACATATAAAACCAACACTCACACTCTCATAAAACCAATACTCACAACAACAATGTTAACCCTTTGCACTCGACGATTTTTTGGCTAGAGAAGAGTAGAAATTCAAAGATTCTCTACTAAAAGACTGATGATACTTTTTTGAGCAGTAAATAAAGAATTGTATAATAATAGAATTGCAGAATTATTTGACTTCGATACTTCGCACACTGTGACATTACATTAAATTTGATATATTAATTAATATCGATCTTCCAAATTTTATGAAATGGTCACTAAAGCTCACCTCTCGAGTGCAAAGGGTTAATTAAAAGATTGGAAATATTTTAGAAGAATTAATAAAAGATAAATCCTTCTAAGAAAAAATTCATAGGAAGATCTTTTCACAGCACAATCAAAATTCATCGAATTTCTCTTACTACCCCTATGACAGAACAACCCCATAAAATCGTCGATTCTCTTTTGCCAAACCAGCACCGGTATACCTAGCTATAATTACCTAGCTAACGAGTAAATCCAAAGAAATTAATCGGAGATTTATCTCGTCAAACGAGAGATCCCATTACACCCCGTACGTGGGGTGATACTTTAAGTAAATAAAGGAGGAAAAAAAGGAAAATATCGCCGGAAGACTGTCAGAAGGGGTGAAGGCCGGAGACAGGGCAAGTTTTCACGCAGCTGCGACGGGAAAAACTCACGAGATAAATCTCGTGCACGTTCACCTGTAACGGAGGCGAGTCCACCCCCTTTAGACCCCTGGAAAAAAGTGCGGGAGAAAGAGTGGCAGAAATAATCTGGAAGAAACGTTGCCGGATTATTACGGATTTCTTTTCTTTTCCTCGTTTCTTTACCTCCTTTTCGCTGTTTTCTCCGCAATCACTGTCTACCCTTCTCACCCCTTTCCGTGTTAGGTTTTTATATTCGTTGGATAGGAATCGCAAGCTGCTGCCAAGATATGCAGTAGTTTTTCCTCTTTCCTAGCTTTGTTTTTTCATTTTCACGGTGGTCGAATTAAAATATTCCTTTGAGTTACAACTGTCTTTTAAAACAAAATGGCTTTGTTTTAATTCGTTGAAGGAAAGTTACAAATTTTTCCTTATTTTCCTAATTTTCCTGCTTACTTCCTTTTTATTTCATTCACTTTCAGAGATATAGAAAATTCTTTGGAAGTAAATTCTTTGGTCTCAAGAAGATAAAACATTCCAATCTTATTTGGCGTGATAACCCTGTAAATAATTTAGAAGAACGTAATTTTCATTATAAAATTCTATAACATTTTCTTTCCTGAATTATATCCACATATATTGTCCACAATTTTTCATTATTTCAATTCCACGCGAAATCCTAACTCATTTGTTTATTTATTTATTCATTCTTCATTTTCCTTTTGATTTTGAAAATTAATATACAGGTAATATTTTGGAAGTTCATTTCGAGCACTCAAATATTTCCACTTTTATATAGCGTGATATTCCCATGAAAATTTCGAAAGGTATAATACTCAAAAAATTCTGAAATATTTTCCTATCTGAATTGTATTACCATTTACTCTGTAATTTTCGAATACTCGAATTCCTCGCAAACTCACGAATCTCTAATTTTTCTGTGCACGGTTAAATTCGTGAAGAATTATTAGCTATTGTTCTGTGCTTACAATGCAAATTTGTATTTTATTTTTAATTTTAATTTCAATTCCCCGCCCACTTCATCGTGGAGCATGTAAATCCCGACATTTATAAAATATCTCCAACAATGCCCTTGCTTTCCCTGTGCGCTATATCGACAGGCATATTCGGTATCTTTTCAATTTTCCCGCGCTTTATTATCGCTGAAGTTGGACGCGCGACGCGAGATCGACTTTCTCCACCATTGATGCCGCGCATCTGCACCATCGAGCTTCGTTTCTAGCTGGCTTAGCAGGTTCACCGGCATCCTGTAAAATATTAATACGAATGCTCTCGGATGGGGTGAAAATTCGATACTCCCTACCCTCTTCGACCAGTCGTTCCACGTTACCCCCACCCTTCGCCATTTCTCATGGTGTTCGTTTCGCCTTGGTTCTAACGTCTCTACAGGGTGTCAGATAAAAACAGAAGCACACGTGGAAGAAATTGTTTTCGCAAAATGATATATGGATTTTAATATGGAATTAAATTTTTTTGTTATTTTAAAACGAGTATTGTTAACCCCTTGCACTCGAGAGGTCTTCAGTCGCCATTTGATAAAATTTCGAAGCTCGATATTAATTAATATGTCAAATTTATGGTAATGTAACGGTGCGAGAGATATCGAAATCAAATAATCCTACGTGTTAATTATTATAGATTTTGTATTTATTGCTTAAAAAGAATATCGTCAACTGTAGAATAGAAAATCTTTGAACTCCTATCCTTTTTTAGCCAAAAAATCGTCGAGTGCAAATTTGGACAATCTCTTTAGCTGGTTTACTTGATAATTTTGGTTCGATTCGTGATTTTTATAAAATATGTCAGGTGTTAGGTAGAACATGCGAAAGAAATTTGATAAATTTTATAAAGTTGTTTAAAGAATTGCACGGTAGAATTAATCAGTTTATAATTTTGTAATATATTGTAGTAATTTTGTAACATATTATTATTACGTGGTATAAATAATTTTGGGGAAACTTTTTAACTATGTGTAATTTAAAATTAACCAATTTGGAGTTTTGAGGGATGTTCAAGCACTCATATTGTAGTTGTTGGTAGTTTTAAAATAAACTTTTTTAATTAGATTAATTAAATACAGTGAAATTGGCATGGATGGAAATTTTTCTCAGCTTTGTTCACGGTAATGTTATATTTGGTATTTTATTCGAGTAATTGAATTTTAAATGATTCTCTATGATATTATAAGATGTTATCTCTTAATATGATTTACTTCTTTTGATTTTTAAGTTTGTATTTAGAGTTTAATTATGCTTTATTATGATCAGTACTAAATTTTGGTGCATGATTAACATAATAATTAAATAATAATTAACATTGAATGTTTAAATTGGTAAAGTTCAGTTAATTAAAATTAGTGTAAGCGTACATTGTGAAAATTCAGAAGTTCAAAAATACAAGTACACTATCAACCATTATTTGAATAATTATTCAATATTATCGTTAACTGTAAAATTTTGAATTATTCATTGCCCGTAAACTAGTATATATTTTCTTACTCAAAATCACTTTTTGAAGTTTTGGTTCTTAGAACTCATCTTTAAAAAGTTAGGAACGAGAAGTTTCACTCTCTACTTTCTACATAAAAAAATAAAAAATTTCTGCGAAACTTTACTGCAATTTTGAGGTATTTCTAAGTACTTCACAAATTCTTTCTTTTGGTATTATGGAATACATAAAATACTATTTATACGAGCTTTAATAATCACTCATTTTCTGAACAATATCTTCCTAATCACAAAATCTGCTAAGCTGTACAATATAGATACTGAAGAAAAATAATTTAATCAGTAATAAATACGATATTATGTTTAATATATATATATATATATAACTTATTAAATGAAGAAGTATAGTACAAAAGCAATACTATAGAATAATATTATTTCACATTTTATATAAAACATTGAATATTATTAGGCAGAAATATTTGTTTCTTCCTTCGTTCTTTCAGTTCAAATTTTTATCTGTAGAAAAATGAAGTCACGTTTGTTAATCATTTTTCTTTTCTTTTTAATTTAAAATCCGGAGAACGATAGTTAACAACACATTTAATATAAATAGTGTAACAGTGTAATATTATACTAACAAGATAGAATAGTGAAACAAGAAAAAGTAAATTTTACAATTAAAAAGGCATGAGAGAGTGAATGGAGGATTGAGACTTACGGAACACCCGGTACATAAAGTGCTCACTAGCGCCACGACGCCTCGCATTACACCGTACTCCAAATCTATTGCCTGCAGAGAATATTCAATGTGCTGGTCAAGTAAATATTCGATGAGCCTGCAGGACGAAAAGTGGAAGAACTCTTGGCTATATTTTGCCTGCTCTAGCTGGACATTACGTCTATCAATACTTTTTCTCCTCGACTGTTTTTCCAAAATTACAGAAACCACCGATTCGCTTGATATAGAATTAATTATTTCGAAATTATTTCGATTCGTTTAATTAATCCCATTGACTAATCCACCGTAGTAAAGGGAGGCGAATAATTATCACTTCATGGAGAAATTGAAATTTCAACAATTTTTTAATTCGCAAATGTCATGATTTGTGAATGAATGAATGATCGAAGAAATTTCGAAATCTACTTGAAGTGTTGAAAGTTCGTGTATTCATATGATATTTGCGAAAGTGAAGTCTTAACTATTTTCAAATGTGCTAAGATTTGAGTATCTGAAAGAGTCCGAGTTTGAAGACTTAAAGATGCGAAAGTTCGAGGCTTCGAAGACCTAAGAATTTGAGAAGTTGGAGAATAAGAGGCTTGAAAACTTTGAAGTCTCGAAAGTATGAGGTAGATCTGCGAGTACGACAGCTTATAAACTTCGATTTTCGCCGGAATAAAAGGTTTCGAAGTTCGAGAATTCGTGAATCGAAAATTTCGAAAGTGAAAAAGATACAAAATTTGAAAAATTGAGGATTCAGAAATTTTGTCACCCAAGAAACATGTGATTTTTATCATCGCATATTCGAAAATACAGAAAATTTAATTTATCTTTAAGTTAATTAATCAGTCAAATTAAATTAATAAATTAATAAATAATTTTTAAGTGTAAATTAATTTTTATCATAATTTTTATAAAATTTCTTTATACTCACTGACAAAAGTTAAGAAAAAACGTAACATTTTCCAAATTTTTGTATATTCTTCATCTCCTGTATATATTAATTAAAAATAGACTGAGCAAATAATATCTTGTACACCAATAAATAATTTTTTTTAAATATCCTCTATCAGATTTATATTTTATTTGAGCCTTAGAAGATAAAGAATATATAGAAATATGCAAATTATTATTTTGTTTATTTACTCTTTTTAATAAACGTATTTTGATAATTCTACTCGATATAACGAAGGTTAAACTTAAATTTCAAAATTATAATGAAGAAAATAATATCTTATTCACATTTGTACTTACTTTATGAAATATGGTATATTTATAATATAAATTTATAAAATATTCAGTATATAATTAAAAAATCTATTGTCTTAGTTTATCCTTTTATCCAGGTAGCGTAACCATTGCATCCGTTTATTTCCAAAAAGAAAATCCTTCTATGAAAATTAAATTCCAAACCAAAATAAAAAAAACTAGTAATCAACGGTAAAATGAAATAACAAATTAAAATATTAAACAATCCTCTTAAATTGAAATCTGATAATACTTCGTGTCACCAGATAACCACCCGTTGCACTATATCGAATAATTTCTCCATAAAGCTCTTCCACCTCTGGCACCAAGTGGCAGCCCCTGTTCTTTCCTCAAACGAACGAGTTTAATCGCGAGAACTTCGCGGAAAATCGTGCGACAGGCTCGCTTGGAAGAAAAAAACTCGAGACTTGGCCAGGCTAACTCGATTTTTGAAATTTCCATATTTATACGGGGGCCAGGCCCTCCATTTAAAGTGCACACACCGTGTGGGCGTGTGTGGCGTCAGCCGTGTTTCCCTTTCGCGCCAAGCCACCCCTTTCGCGGGGTAAAAAACGCCCGAGGCTTGGAAAAACAGAGCCACATCCCCTCTCGCCTATGATTAATTTAAACGTCCCGCCAGCACGATGGAAGCTCGATTCTGCTGCGAGCCAATCGGGGGTCGTTTGATGAAGTTTGAAAGGGAAGGGATGTTAGCTGGCCCTTGCGTGATGTTTCAATGCGGGTGAATTGTGAGAAATGTGTGAATGTGTTTAAGAAGGTGTCGCACCTGATTGGTGGTACGAATGCGTTATATTTTCGAAGAAAAAGATCGTTCGATATTTATTCTTTAATGCTTCCTGGTTGATAATTGTTTCAATATGTTTGAAAACATAGAATTTCTTTTTTGAGGGTGTTTTGTATTGGGAAAACAATAGTAGCAGTGAATTGTTTCGTTGATGAGATTATTTGCTTTTCTGAGGTACAATGAATCTGTGAGAGTTATTTTTTACTTCAAACTTCATGTTTGAATGAATGTTATTTATCGTAGATGTTAATTCTTATACGTCTCTCACGTGAAAGTTTAATATTATGATCAATATTTTCTGGAGAAATTTTTGTTTAATATGTAAATTGGAATTTTTGTTCATATATATCATACAACGTCTCAAACAATTTCAAACATCTTCAAAAACATACAAACTGGATTGAATTCATATTCTCTTCATCATCCTCCTTAATCAGTATATTCAAATTAGGTGTTCAAACTTCGAAAGGTGTTCAAACCTCGACAAACAACTTTTTTACTTCAAACATAATGTTTGTAGGAATGTTATTTGTCGTAAATGTTAATTCTTATACGTCTCTCACGTGAAAGTTTAATATTATGATCAGTAGTTTCTGAAGAAATTTTTGTTTAATATGTAAATTGGAATTTTTATTCATATATATCATACAACGTCTCAAACATTTTCAAACATCTTTAAACATCCTCAAAAACGTACAAACTGGATTGAATTCATATTATCTTAATCATACTCCTTAATCAATATACTCAGATTAGGTTGAGATCCTTCGAAAGGTGTTCAAACCTCGACAAACAATCTTCAACGATGCAAATTCACTATATATGTAAATCTGCATAATATTATTTTTTTTCATCTATGGTCACTGAACAATCATCTCGTTTCACCCCTCAGACTTGTCTTATTTCAAACGTTAATTACAAAATTTGATATTATCCACAGACACGTGAACAAGCATGTCAAACCTTAACAAACAATCGTGAGAAAACGCAGGGCTAATTAGAGTTATCTCGCTTCTCGAAAATCGATCGATACTTCAGTCGCTGGAGGCAACGAATCGAATTAAAATCCAATAGTCGTCGGCCGTGGACCGTCACTAGGGGTGTAGTGGGAGGGAGGGGGCGGAGGAAGGGCCATTGATTCAATTTGGAGGAGAAAGAGCGGCTGACAGGCCGGCCCATCGGAAACGGCACCCGCGGGAACGAAACGCTGCAAAACTCTGCTCTTCGCGGTATTTTATTTCGCGTATTTATAGAACGGAGGCCGCGTATTTTCACGGCCGGAACGAAACGCGCCGGACGCGCCATGGGACCACAGGAGAATTTGATTTACGCGCCACTCGACGCTCGTACGTCCTCGCGCGGCGTCGCGCGCTACTCTACAGCTGGAATAGTATCGATAGCTCGGTCAGATCTTGGATTTTTTTTGTTTTATGGCAGAATGAAGTACCTGGTTTCGGATGGTAGTGGGTTTGGGATGATAACGGACTCGATGGTGAAATGTTTAAGAAATTTGTGACCGCGGATCTTGCAATTTTTTCGCGGTTCGATGTTTCTCGTATTAGAATTCTCTTTCCAACTTGAGTATTGGAAACAAATGTATGGAAGTATGGAAAACATACTAACTTTTAGGTTTCCGTGACACTGAATTTCTCAAGTCAGGTTGGTAATACTAAATTTTCAAAATTTTGTGAGTAAAAGGAGGAAGCTAAAGGATGGCTAATTGAGCACGTACAATTCTTATAATCGTATTATTTTATTTATAGATTGAAAATATAATATTATATAATATTTCTTGAAAATATATGACGATTCGTCTGTACTAGAAAATATTATTGATCTTATTAACTGATTTTATCACGAGATATGGAATAAAAGAAACTTCATAAATTTCTTCATTTCGAAATACAAACAGAATTCTACAGGTAAAACAAACATTTTGCCACAGAGTTCAAGAGTTGCAGAGTCATTGGCGCTATTACTCGAATAACTGAAATAATATTTCCAATGCAAATAATTTAACATTTAATTTCTGTATTTTCAATTAAGATACTATAAATATTGGAAGTATAACAAACAAACTTTAACATTCAGCTCGAGTATCGTAAATTCACAGTCTAATTTGTTTCACGAAAAGCATCAATAAATATCGAATCTCGGCAATTAATTCGCTAGGCTTCTTGTAATTCGCTCGAATTACATCGGTGGAGGCACGCGGAACAAAGAAACGTTTCAATCGTCCCTCGAAAGACTTAACTGGACCGCGAATTTCTCCCTTTGACGGACAATGACGTTCCCCGTCTCGATCGTGGCCTTTAATTATTCTTCTCGGAATTAGAACGAACCCAATTGTTGCGGCCTGGACACGGAAGCGGGCAAGCTCGCGTCCAGTGACCCGGAAGTTCCGGCTGAAGTGGAGAAAAGAAACGAGGCATTGTCTGAAATCCGCTGGCTCCTTTCCGAACGATCTGTTTCGATGCTGTATTTTGTACGAGGCATTGGAACGCTTTGTTTGCTGCACCCTTTAGGCGCGATCGATCTTTGCATGTGTATAGATAGCGTGGGCCAGTGTTCGATTCGAGAGATCGGTATTAAATGTTCAAAATCGGAATTTCGTGAAGAATTCGTAGGAATAGAATTATTAGAAATTTGGTAAAATTTAAATTTAAGTTAATTTTGGGGAATTTTTGAATCGATACTAAACGATTATTTGTGTATTAAAAATTTATTTATCTTTTTATTGTCGTTCATTAATAATTGTTTAGGAAATTGAGGAAGATAATTCATGGAATAAATATGGTTATTAAAGAAGTATATTGAAACATTAAAAATTATTTCTAAATAATTTTATAAAAGATGAATAAAGTAATTTATAATATAATTTTGTAAGTATAGTAAAAAGTATAGTAAATAATTTTATAATTGATCATTTTTTGCTTGTTTATGAAAGTTAAACGATATATGTAAATAAATGGTATCCAAGTCGTCAAATTAAATAAATATCTAGTTTGTAAAATTAAATACAATTTTTTGAAAAATAAACTAAGTAGTACTAAGACAAATTTCATGAATGAACATGACATACGTGATTTAAAAGCAATAGAAATTACAAAAATATCGATATTATTAGTAGTATGTCCGTTCTATAAATAATAAACAAAATCACAATAATAATTAAATTTTGTTTTCCCACAAAGAAGATAAATTGCATTTACTATAAAATATCGGTGTATTTAAATTCTAAATGTGAGTACGAAGAACTATCACATAAAAAGATTGTTTGTTTATTGCAATGATACATTTTAATAAAGAAAAATTGTAAAAATAATAACAGCAAATAAAATAAAATATGCGTATGTACATATGTACTCATGTAACTTTTAAATCGCATAATGCAACCATAAATATACCATACAACACGGTATTTCTATTTCACGAACAAATTAACCGTGTTATAGAGGGTTGACTGTACCATAAATAGTTAAAATTAATAAAGAATAGCATTAGTTAATAAAATTAAAAAATAAATAAGTAATACCTTTGCACTCGACGATCTTTTCGTTACATAAACATAGTAATTCGAAGACTTTTTGCCACAAAGTCGACGATAATTTCGAAACGGTAAATAAGAAATGCAAATTAACAATAAGACGTAAAATTATTTTACCTCGATATTCCACGCGTCGTTGGTAAATTTAAAATTCGAGATATTAACCCTTTGCACTCGACGACATTTTCGTTACAGAAAAATAGTAATTCGAAGACCTTGTGTCATAGAGTCGACGATATTTTTAAAACGGTAAATGAGAAATTATATGCAAATTAAGACATAAAATTATTTTTCTTCGGCACTCCACACATCGTTAGGTAATTTTAAATTTGATATATTAATTAACAACGTTCTTCAGAATCCGATTAAATGGTGACTGAGAGGAGCCTCTCGAGTGCAAAGGGTTAATACGTAAGACAAATAAAAATTCCCAAACGAAGACAACGGAATGAAAATAAAAATCGAGAAACATTGCAATACATAGCAAACTATGGAATTAAGTGAGAATTTCAGGAAGAAATCTGGCTACGAGGATGAAAGGAAATCAGCAGGAACTCTGAATCGAGACGAGATATCCAAGGGTGCAGCAGGAGGGGTTGAAAGGGGAGAAACAAGGAGAGAGAGTTTTCCTTCCGAGTGTTCGAATGGAATTACTTAGCTCATCCGTCGCCCAAGGGAGGTTAGCCTACTCGGACGCCGGAAATGGAGTAACTCGTGGCTGCTCGAGCGTTTGTGAGCTAACAAGTCCCGGCAATCCGGTTTATTTTCATCGACAGGACTCTAGCTCGGTTCAGCCACTTGTCAGCCTCTCCTATGATTCTCTGTACTCTACGGAATTCTCCATGGAGTGCTTCCTCCGCTTAGGATTAATGATTTTGAAGATTTCGTTAGGGATGGGGGTAAGGGTTGTTGATTTACGGTGTTGAAATTATTGGCTGTTCATTTGTGTTTTCTAAAAGGATTTTGGAAGGAATACCAAAGTCAGTTGCATGACGATAAATCGACTGTTCGTGCAGTATTTGTAAAAATGATTAATTTATATTCAAGGTTTATTTTGCAGATTTAATTGTATCTTTTCAATGGAGTTTGGAGAAAATAGAAAATTGAATAATTATCATGAACATTATTTAGTGCACTATAGGGGTAGTTTAAGATTTATAATTATGGTTTGAAGTATGTACTACTTTTATTTATTTTACTTGAAGTACGTGTACAAGATAAGAATATAAGAAGAAATAGAAATTCTATGATATAATTCCAAACAGCAATTTTTGATCAGGTTATGTTATATTTATGGGCTAGTTAATTTTGTCATAATTATTATTATAATAAATAATATGAAAATATGATATAATTGAACAATATTAGAATGGATAGTAATAAATTATAATATAATCTTATAATAAATGTGCAATCAGTATAATGTTATAATTTTAATGGGAAATTGAGTAATTATCATGAACATTATTTAGTGCACTATAGGGGTAGTTTAAGATTTATAATCATGTTTAAAAATATGTACTGCTTTTATTTATTTTGCTTGAAGTACGTTTAGAAGATAAAAATATAGAAAGAAATAAAAATTTTGTAGTATAATTCCAAACAGTAATTTTTTTATCATGTTGTGTTATATTTATGGGGTAGTTAATTTTGTCATAATTAGTACTATAATAAATAATATGAAAATATAATGTAATTGAACAATATTAGAATGGATAGTAATAAATTATAATATAATCTTATAATAAATGTGCAATCAGTATAATGTTATAATATTATACTTATTATTAATTACAGTCATAATTAAAAGTAATACCTTTTAACTAGAATTTATTATCACCATTTTGAGTTATTATATTTCACAAAAATAACTTCAATTTATACGTGTAATTCTATTACAAATTTATTTTTAGAAATTATTATTATTTTTATTACAACCAAAATTCTACTATTGCTAGCATTATTGTGGTTATCGTTTTTATATACCATTTTTGCGCGTCTACGTATTTCTTTTATCTTAGTCATTATGTCAAAAATGTGAGTCTTTCTACTATCGTCCCTTTTTAAAAAAATATTTTCGTAATTAAAGGAACGCGAGTAGAGATACAGATACTATTATACGAAGGTTCGTAAAACTGATGTAAAAAATAAAATCTGTATAATAGCACCGTTACGATAGTAGGTAGAATTACTTATTATATTACGCAATTAATTGCAAGATATGCAAGAATAAACGAATATAGCAGAGTTAAAATATTTCATTTTACAAGCGTTTATTTAACGTGAAATAATTTTCGTAGAATCAATATTTTTTCTCTTGTTGTACCAGAGAATAGAAATTTAAAAATCGTAAAATTTTTCATGCATTTCGAATATTTAGATAAGTCAATTCTTTTATTTCTCAGAAATTATTAAATATAAAATATTTCCACAATTTTCCTTAATTTGAATTACGTTATTTTCACAAATTTTGTAATTCCTTTCGTCTTTTAAAGTATTAATAACATTTTACAGGTAAATAAATATAATTCATTTAAAATTCCAATAGGAAATAAAATTATAAATAAAAATTAAGTAATTAAAGGAAGAAATGGAGAAAGAAAAATTGCAATATTTGTCGACCACGATTTTTAAACAGAATTTTAACAAACGATGGTTGAAGTAACGAGAATAAGAGAATAGTGAATTTCTGAAAAGGTAAACGTCCTCGACTTCTTTCTGATCGTCGGTAATATCTTAACGAGCCGATAGAAATGCCTTCCTGTCGTAATATCGAGAGTGTCTGCCATCGAACGTGTCTTGAGAATATTTTCTTTCCTCGAAGGGGAAACAACGGGTCCTGCAATATTCAGAATTAAATTTGAACGACCCGGTTTCGCTTTGCCTACAGAAGAACCACTTTGTTTTTCTTTAAATGCGTGTATCGGTCTAAAAATACCAAGTTTCGAATTGAAATGCGAATTTTTAAATCCAAACATCCAAAAATGTATATTCCCCTTCTCTTCTTAGCTAATTGAAACATTTGTCTTAAAAATTCCTAATCGAAAAATGGAAAATTTCAATAACTTCAAAAATTCAATAATTTAAAAAATTCTGTTAAATTGCAAGTAGGATATTGCTCAAGTGCAAATTTTACTCGAGATATTTCTCATATTTTTATAGTAGAGAATGCAATATTGAAAATTTTTGTAATTGATTAATATTATAGAGTATTTACTTATATTTATTATTATATGTATTATATATTAAATAATTAAATATCGTTATATTTAATGTAAAATGTAATTATATTTATTAAAAATATTTAAACAAAGATATAATTAATAACAAATGACACAAACGACGATTGCCTTTGGGTTAATAACCTCACTTTCTTTGATACACCTTAATCGACTGTGATAAGATTCGCACGCCATGTGTATACATAGAGAGGAAACTCGATATATGCATTCGTCTATTACAGATGTCGCGAGTGACATGATGAAATATTCACATATATTTATCATATTTATTATTATTTCAAATATAATATAAAATTTAAATTAAATAAAGCAATTTTCAAATTCTGACTGCTAAATCAGTATCTAAAGTTTAATAAGATTTGCATTGAGTTCAATTTATATATTTTTTATTTTAATTAATTATGTTATATTTTATTTTAAACCTAAAATTAAGATGAAATTAATGCAATTTTTATGTTTATTTTATGTACCGAAAAATTTGATTCATATTGACTCAGATTCCATTTTTAATTACAATGTAATTAACAACGTCGATTATCTAGTCCTGAGAGACACAGTGCAGTGATTTTAATATTAAAAATATTAAGTTTAGCACAACGTATCCAAATTCTAGGCCGGGATTCGCTGAAACTCTATACACTTCAACTTTGTGCCAGAATCCAACCTAATTTAATTAATTCGAAGCTCGGGGAAAACACGAACGATTCCCCTAAAAGTAATAAATCACCATAACTCCGCCATGAATGCCAGCGCAGCGCCATCTACGAAACTCGAAACGCGGCAAAGTACACGCCATCCTCCACTTTTCCGTCGAATATCTTTCTCGTAGCTTCTACAGTCGCCTCTTGCCGTCTTGTGCTGCTCCTGGCTGAAAGTTTAATTAATTCGTGACATTAGGTCGGGCGTAAAGTGATATTCGTGTATACGAATTAAAGACGAAGTTCGAGCCTCCGGCTGCGCGCGCAATAAGTGACACTCGAGTAATGCGCGCGGGAAATTTGTATAAGGAACGGACAGAACGTCGGCACATCCATTAATCCCGATGCCGGGCTCGTAATCAGATGACTTAATGACTTCGTCGTGTACCGTTTAAACGGCTCGCTGGCACAGAAATTGAATTGGTCGCGCGACGAACGTTTGATGTCCGAGACGACGAGTTAGTGACACCATTGACCGATAAATTCGAAATATATTTCTTGCCGAATAGACGTAGGGTGAGTCCTATAAAGATCGAAATAAAATCACCAGATATGTCAAAATGGCTGATTTTTAATTTTGTTTCTATTTTTATTTTTGGAAGCTTGCGAATGCTCCTGCGAAAATTAAAATTTATTTATTTTTAGCATCATACTTTTATTATAGTTATTTATATACAGTGTATTTAGCTGAAGATTAATGTTTGCAAAAGACTTTTTAATAATATCAGAATTTTCCAAAGAAAAGTATATTTGAGAATAAAAATTTTTGTAGTATCGTTTGATTCATGAGTATTAGGTTTAGGGTAATTATATTATTATTTACTTATTATTCAATTTTGAACTGAACTGATTTTTAGAGAATTGAATATTAAATAAATTTACATCGTAATATTATAATTAAAATATTTTCTCATCTCGACCCATTGTTTAATTAAAATAGGTAGGATTAAAACTAAAACAAGACAAGTTGGGATATGTAGATGAGAAAATGAAACGAAATAATCTTACTTATAATAATTTTATGTAATATTGTACATACTAATCGAACATCATAATCTTCAATTTTCCTAATTCACTCGAATTTTCTTAATTGCGAAGAAAGCTTCATGCTGCACGAAAATCATCGAACAAGTCAACTCATATTTCCTGTGCATTTTCATTGGAATGTTTTCCTAAAATGTCTGGAAAAATATTCACGTATTTTTAGAAGAATCTCCCCATACCATCGAAAACGAACGACTTAGGGCATTTGCCTAATCGCAGACTCGATTAAAGGGGCTAGAGGCGCGGAAGAAACACGAAACAGTGAGGCACGATGAAGATCCAGTGAGTGAAAAAAGGGGGGATGGAGAGGGTTGCGGGGGAGGGCGTGACGCGAGGAAACTTTTTGATAACACTTGCAAATTGCTTTCGAAAATAGAATAACAATCCAATTTCGAGGCAGTCACGGTGGTTCACTGAGGGTGCTGGGACGTGTCGTCGAAAGGGATGCAGGAGGGTGAGGGTGGGGCAGGGATGGGGCGTGTGACGACCAGTGCACGTATTACGGATGCAATCTTTTCGATGTGCTTGGAAACGTTTGTGTAGTGAGAGGGGAAAGGAAGTTGTAAATGTAACGTACAATGGACGGAAATTCTGTTTCTCTTATCTCTTTTTTCAGAAAGAAATAAATGTAATGGTATTCAGGGGACAAGATTTAAATTTTCATTGTAGAACAACGTTGTGGTGTTTTGTGCACTTTTATTGCATGGAAAAAAGTCATAATTTCTTTATTAAACTGTGAATCTTGTTATATTATTTTTTTATAATTACAATTTTATAACTATTATTACAAACATAAGAGAATAAATTTGTATATGTGAATTACATGTTATATATTATATATTCATTAATATAATGTAATTTTTGTGCATTTTTATTGCGTGGAAGAAAGTGATAATTTCTTTGTTAAACTGTGATTCTTGTTATAAAATTGTTATCTATTATTGTTTTTTGTTTATCAAGGAGTTATTATAATGTATATTGTCTTTTCTATAATTACAATTTTATAACTATTATTATAAACACAAGAGAATAAATTTGTATATGTGAATTACATGTTATATATTATATATTCATTAATATAATGTAATTGTTGTTTAAAACTGAGAAAGAATTTTATTTTTGCATTAGTGAAGGACCAAGAAATATTTGAGGGGATTTTCAGTTGATTTATGTAATAAGAAATTTAGAAAATTATTTAACACTAGAATTATTGTAATGTGTACTTGAAAATTGTTTACATAGGTGATAATAATTAAAATTCATTAAAAAATTAAGAAGTGTATAAATTATAAGTAATAGTGTTAGTTTTGCCAAAAATAACTATAGACGTTTATCATTCCAAAATTAAAACGTTTAAGAGGAATTGGTTTGATTTATTTTTGCAGTTCTAGAGTCAATAAAATATTTAAGGTTAGTTACAATTATATACCCTATGGTCCAATCAAACTGTTCCTTTTATCTGCATATTTTATCCGCATAATTAAATAAAACTGAAGATTCATTAATTAAATTACCTGAAAAGAGCATCTAAACTGACAGCAGCGCCATCTCGATTCTTCGCAACTAAGAAAATTAACTAAAAGAGAATACTAGCCAATTCGATCACCCAGAAACAACATCCCAAGTGTCAGTAGTGCCATCTGGACTTCATTGCAAGCAAGCTAACTAAATAAAACTAAATACCAATCGATCAAATTATCTATAGAAATCCCCCAGCCAACGGTGGCGCCATCTAGACTCACAGATTCGCCATTACTCACGCGATACGCCTCCTGGAATTGAATGGGGAAAGAACAGAATCAGTTTTCTGTCGGCTCGGATCATCGGTGTACGAAAGTCACGGGAGACGCGCAATCTTCAACGGCTTCCGGACAATCGGGGAGCGTCCCTTCCGGTTCCGGGCCTGGCCGGACTCGATCGTTCCTGCCGATGTAATTGCTATTATGTGGCGGGGAAAAATGGCCGCTGGCCGGCGTTCGATGGCTCGATTTTACCGTCGATCGACTCTGGGGATATCGTGGTCGCGAGGCTTGGCCGATTTGCGGCCGTCTACGTTCCGCGAAATTGTTCCGGGGTGAAGAGAACAGAGCATGTGCTGGAAAAAGCTCCTGGACCCTCTGTAAACCTGTGTACATAGGGTGTCCCAGTTTTCCGTGGCTAATCTTTATCGTGCGGGTATATACTCACATACGAAAGTATTCGGACTCTCATATTTGCTTGCAAATGGAATATTTATGATAAATTAAAATGTTCAATTTCGAAAGGGTCGAATAATTTTGCAAAAATCTATGAAATATTCTTTGTCATCGATTAAAACATTATGATAAAATCAGGAAGAAATTGATATTTTAGAAACTACGTGTATAAACTGAGAGCATAAGTTGGTATTATGTTAACATTGGATGGTGGACATTTTGTGTGAAGTCGAAACTGTCTTCAGATGGTTGTTAATGGATTAATATGGTTGTATTGGGTGTCCAAAATTCGCGTAAGTAATTTTTATACAAAACACAGGTTTTTAATTAAAAATTGTAAATATTACTCAACAATGAAGACGCGTTTTAATAACCATGAGTTGTCAGCTGTCGCACTGCTTTCCTTTTCGTTGGCAACATTTTGTCTCATAAATGGCGCAAAATTCAAATGTTACATGAATTTCGGGACACCCTATAATATATATATCAAAGGGGATGTTTTGAAATCATATCAGTAAAATTAAAAAATAGTTCAATGACATGTTCATAGGATATTCGTGGTACGTTTATTAGATATACGGGCCATGGTGGCGCTAGTTGTACTGAATGGGTCGTCTTAGCTGGTAATGAAATTTTCCATTTTTCAATTAATCCTGCTTTCGACTATTATTACACATTGCATTGAATTACATTGATTCATTGAGGAGGCATATGTATAATAAATATACTGTATATATATGTGTGCATATAGTTGAATATTTTTTATTCTTTTATTTTAATTGAATAGAAGTAAATCATACGTTCCAGGAAGAAATATGATATATTATTACCATAATAGGTCTGCTATATAAGTTATATAATAATTTTATAAAACAAATTGAGAAATTTATATAAAGTAAAGTCGATCAGTTTAACCACTTATGTGGCGCTAGTTGTTTTCGTTGGTCAGTCTTAGGGTTGTCATAGCAATCACAGATGGGTTAGCATTATCCAGAAAATATTTATTTAATCAATAATGATTTTGATTATTATTTCACATTGCATTGGAATATTTTGAACGAACACTCAACTTTCTTTATTTCTTTATCCTGAATTATTATATAGTAATTATTACTATACTACTTATATACTATAATACTTAAATTATTATATATTAATATATCATTCGTTTCTAAAGAATATATATTTTAATATATATCTATAATAATAATAATAATTATACCTTACTTTCAATAACGTATAATAAGAAATCGAAAAATTGAGAAATCTATAGACAGTTCAGTTGATCAGTTTAACTTTTGAGAGCTTCATATCTCAAGTGTCGTGAGATAAGGCGATCTTCGAAGCCAAAGCATTGTTCTCCCCATCCTTTGTATTTTCGTTATAACCTTTCGATACACCCTCATAGATCTACGTCCATGTAACATCTTTTTCTTATTTATATCTATAGGATGTACGGAAGAAGTTTAGTTGCACAAATTGAGCACCCTGTATATATATATATATATATTCGTGCGTGTTTCGAGGATATTAAGTGGTAGGTGTGGAGGGTGGATTCTGTTTGGGGGCAATCGAGCGGTCGTGAAGAGAATTGCGGTTCCTATTTTGTTGCCTCCGTGTGTCGTTTTCTTTGATGCTTTTTGGAGAGAAGGTGGGGAATGATGTAGGCTGATAGGGGAATTTTTTTCATTGTTTCTTTGGCTAGCCTGCATTGCTGATACACAGGTAGAATTTTCTATGCGATGGTAATGTGGTACGAGAAGATTTATTTATTATAAAAATTCTTTATGATGTAAATAAGAAGGTTTATTTATAATAAAAATTCTTTATGACGTAAATAAGAAGATTTATTTATTTTTAAAATTTTAAATGATATAATTATGATAAAAAGTAAATTGTATAAGTAGAAATTGTAATATAATATAGAAACGTTGATTTTTAATAAAACCTGCTTTTATTCAATTTTGAAGGAGGGTGTTATGTTTATGATACACACAATTTACTATAGTTACAGATACTACAGTTTAGTGTGAGTTACCATTTTTAATTGGTTAGATTATTACAGTAAATTTTATCCTCATCCTACAGACTACTTTAAAATTTTCAGATATTTATATCATGTAAATATTTATGCTAAAATATTTCAAAATTTAGGCTGTGATGCATTTGGAATTTTTATAAAATTATTCTGCGATGAAAATAAATTTAGTCTTCTAAATTTGGAGTTGTCTGGAATTAAAATAGATTGAGAATAATAAAACTTGATATGTAATATTTTTAACTTCATTATAACTGACTAATTAATATAATTTGCCCCTGGTAAATTTAAACCCAAGCTTTCAAATTTGCAACTTGGTATTTAATATGTATTAGGAATGCTAAATTATATATTATAAATTTAGTTTCTAATATACTCTCACAATATTATTTTACTGAGTTTAAGATAGATTTATTTGTAACTTCGAAATTTTTTTAATATTTAATGCATAGTGAATATGAAATAACGCAAATTGGTATCAATATATTATAAATAATGTGAATTGGTAATAGTATAAATTCGTTTTACTGATAATAAAAATTAGTTCTATTTTGGCCTTAGGATTATTATAAATTTAGCTTGTCATAAATTTTGCAATAACTGTGTCACTATCATAATGAGAACCTACATTATAGCTCTGGAAACACACAGTATGATTAATGGGAAAGAACAGACTATTAAAATAAGAGGGACATAAAAAATTTTTCAATATCATAAACTTAATTGTTTCTTGTGTCGTTTAATTTTTCGTTACTCGACGTTATTAAATAGATAGAATTTCTGCCTCGTAATAGTCGTTCAACTATAGTTAATGAAGTGCCAATTAGGTTCCTGTTTGATATAATAATAAAATGGAACATTAAGAAAATTGAACAGAGAGACCAGAAGGAAATGAAAAAAAAATACTGTAAATCTGTAATTAAGATATACGTGTACAAATTATATATATTTACAATATTATAAATATACGTAATAGTAATAAAAAATATATATAAAATAATAACTAATAGTAATGAAAATTACAAATAAATAAAAGTTATACATATATGTTCAATATATTTATTTATTATTAATAATGGAAATTTATCATAAATAATTTTCTATGCCATTTAAAACACGTCTTGTGATTAATATTAAAAGTTGTGATTGATATTAAAATATTAAAATAATTGAAAGCTATAACTGAAGAATGAATCCACGAATTTTATTTATTTATTATAATTTATTAATATAAATATACGTAATAATAATAAAAAATATGTAAAATAATAATAACTAATAGTAATAAAAATTACATATAAATAAGTAAAAGTTATACATACGTGTTCAATTCAGTTATTTATAATTAACAATAGAAATTTATCATAAATAATTTTCTATGCCATTTAAAACACGTCTTGTGATTAATATTAAAATATTAAAATAATTGAAAGCTATAACTGAAGAATGAATCCACGAATTTTATTTATTTATTAATCACAAATTTAAAAAGCACTTGAGAAATTTTACGAAGGACCTGTTGATAAATTTAAATCACTGTTTGATATTGATAATTGATTACCGGTTCAAAAATAAGATAGTTCAGAACGAGGTTACGTGAAAACTTGAGAGGAAGGAGGCTTTTGTTTTTACAGAAACGAGGTACGCTTCAGCGAATCACCCTAACCACTCCTTCGATTATTAAAAGTTAAACAACTTGTTAACCGGCGAATATTAAAAAACTTTTTCTGGTAGACGCGGCTATTAATATGCTAACGATGGTAGCCCTTTTGCTTTATTCTATCGTAAACATTATTTCAAAATCCAATATTCGAATTACCGTACAAACGCAACGTTGAAAGCTTCGAATATTTATGATAAAATAATGTACACTCTATGGAAGAGTCTTTTAGATTTTGAACTAATTACTATGTTTTAAAACAGGAGAAAAAAGGAAGAGGGAAAATTATTATCCTATTAAAGGAGGGGAATAAATCTTTTTAAAATTTTTACATTCCTTTTTTGTAGATAACTTTGTAGTTCAATGACTTGAATGAATTGTAATAAAATGACGTTTACAATATTGAATTTTCATAATTCACAAAATGCATAAATAATATATTTTTCAAATATATATTAATATATATATATAATAATAATAATAATACGTAATACCATTTTTAAGTGATAAAAGGTATCCAAAAATATTTGCGCACCTTCTTAAGAATTTTTTCTTGAAATATACTATATATCTAGACTGTAGTAAGAAGGAAGTTGTGAAAAGAAATTCAAATAAATTTCTTAGAATGTCTTTTAGAAATTTATCTATTCTTCTATCATTAGAGTAGAAAAATATTTATAAAGCATTCAAGAATATTTGTAAAAATCCCTGTTTGTGTATTTACTAGATAAATTATATTTTATTTACATCTTTTATATCTTTTATTTTTTTTTTTAATTATTTTTATTTTACTGTATTACTTCTTTATAAAGAAATAGTTTATCCGTCAAATAAATAAATAAATAAATATTTTCTAGGTAAATAATAGTAACTGAAATAAAAATATACTAGGTAAATTATATTTTATTTATTTCTTTTATATCTTTTATTTTTTTTAATTTTTTATTTTACTGTATTACTTCTTTATAAAGGGTGTTTACCCGTCAAATGAATAAATATTTTCTAGGTAAATAATAGTCACTGAAATAAAAAAATCCTAAAATTCGTTGAATAACGAGAATTAAAAAATTCTTGTAACTTTCCAGAATCCCTCCTTCGTATTTTCTTAAATAATTAAAAATCGTTATCAAAATTCACTTGAAGAATATTTTACAATATTTCTCAGAGGTCCCTCATGTTCATGCAGCTATTGAAAACAATGACATTGGCACCAACTCCGCGAAACCACCCCCACCAGGCCATTCGTATCGGCGATCTCTCGAAGGGGTTGCGCGAGAAAGCGGATGCTTTAAATTTCATCTGCACCAGGACCGACCTTAATCGCATCCGGCCGACTAAATTTCCCATTCGAGCTCTCCTTCGGGACCGTTTTCATCGCTCTCGGAATAATAACGTCGAGAGAGTGGTACACGGGGATGAAATCGAAATTGTATCGGGCATAACGGAAGTGTAACGCGTTCATCCGGTCATCTGAGATGATCTTCGATGTTCTTCAGGGTTGGTTTGTGGTTTATGGTCTCTCACATGCTTTGGAATAGTTCGACTATTTCTTCCTTCGAGCAATTTGTTTGTGTTGCAAGTTAGATCAGGGTAATATGGTTTTTCCTTATTTTTTGAGAAATAGTGGGCATGATTCTTCTCTCTTTTCTTTCCCTGTAATTTCATTTGCATTTTTGAAGCTAGAAATTTTGGAATGGGATAGGTGTTTAGTAACCTCGATATTTTTGTATTTAGTATTTTAATAATGGTTAATGTAAAAAGTCTTTTTATAGATTTATTTGAAAGCTTAATTTATGTTAAATGAAGTAGATCATTTGAGGTGATTAGTAATTATTTTTATTATAATTAGTCAAACGAATTTCTGAAATTAATTAATTTTTAAACAAAATTACACTTTTAAAACTTTGAAATTTGAATACTTAAAAATTGTTTATCACTTTTAAAACTTTTGTAAACTCTTTTTCCATGAACTTAAATCTTATTTAGGTACTTCAGTTTTTAAATATCAGTTCTTGTTTTGTTACAGTATTAACAAAACGATCTTAAAATTCATCGAGCATTTATTACAGTACCTATAAAAATTATTTTTCCACAAATTTTGATATAAACCGACATTTAACCAGTGCATTCTAATTATTTCCATCGAAGCATAAGAAATGCAATATTTAAAATCAGCTATCCAAGTTTCAAAATTATCAAAATCCCATTGTTAATAAAATCTTAATTCTTAATTTTCAATTTTTAATTTCTTACATGAAAATTTTATATTTTGTATGAAATACAAAATAAAATATGCATATAAAAAGTCATATATATAATACATAATTGAAGCAATTAGCATTAAATGCATTATTATGCATAAATAGATCCGTACGCAAATTTCAAAATTATGCCGAAGTTCAAAATCTTCTGGAATTATATCAATTTCCTGGAACAAATGTTGCATGTTTGCAAGACAACCCGTTACCACGTTCCAGTTTCATCGTTCCGTATCACCATAGGTCCACTGGGAGTTGAAACTCGAGGCATAAGGTAAAAGAAACCGTGTTTCCTGCCGAATATCGATCAACTTCGCGTCCATTTGTAATTCTTCTATATATCTACATCGTTCTCGAGTCGATGGAATAGTATGCACATAACTTCCTGCCTGGGTCAGGTGATCGAAACGATCCCCGGGGGATATTCGCGGGCTGGCCAGATGAAAATTTACAGTTGCTGATTCGAGCATGGGCCTCGCTCTATAAGTTGCGGTTCTTGTTGTTCGCTAACAATTTGTGGTCTTTTGGGACGAATATTACAATCTCTTCCCTTTTCTGGAATTTTATTTAAATAGCGATGGACCATTTTGGTAAATTTTCCAAATGAATATTCGATAAATATTTTGAAAATATTTTAAAAAGGGTAAATGAGATTTTGAAAAACATATTGTCAGTTGGCCTTAATTTTGTGTGGATTATGAACACTGATACGTGTGGATAACGTTTTTTAGATATATATTTATTTATTTATTTATTTAATAATAATTTGCGGGTAGTAGAACCCATTAGTGTATAAACAAGAAATGAAGAATACATCAATTTGTTAGAGAGAGATAGAATATAGGTTACGTATGGTGCAAATGCTGATACAGCCGATATTATCAATTTGCTTAGAGATTTAACTCTTTGCACTCGACAGGTGCCTCTAGTTCACCATTTGATAAAATTTCGACGCTCGATATTAATTAATATATCAAATTTGAAATAATATAACAGTGTGCGAGGTATCGAAATTGAATAATTCTACGCGTTAATTATTATACGATTTCTTATTTACTACTCAAAAAATATCATCAGCCTTATGGAAGAAAATTTTTCAACTCGTACCCCTCTTTAACTAAAAAATCGTCGAACACAAAGGGTTAAGATTTGGTTTTTAAACGAAGAGATACTATTGCCAAAAAATTGAAGGTTTGATAAGAAATTGATGAGAATATTATGAATTGCTTCCTTTGTAAGATTTTTAAATGTTATCAGCAGAAGTTCGGGGTATGGGGTAGATATATGACGTGTTATGGGATAAATTTCCGAAGTGAATATCCCAAATTTCAAGTTCCAGTAATTGGATCACGCAATAAGTTTAAATTTATTTTGAAACTAAAATACAGAAATAAAAACGAAATAGTAAAACAGAATATTACAAATGAAATAATGAATATGAAATTACAAAAGTAAAATATCAAAATAAAATAATATAAATAACATAACCAAATAAAAATTTGTCAGTAAACTTGAAAATATTCATGAAAGTCAAAAATTATGATGAAAATACAAAAATGAAATATCAGAATAAAAGAATATAAATGACAGAAAGATTATTATATAAACAAAAATAATGAAATTAAATTATTCGTATAAAATAAATTAAAATTAAATAATATAAATAAGATAACCAAATAAGAATTTTTCAGTAAACTTGAAAATATTCATAAAAGTCAAAAATTATGATGAAAATACAAAAAAGATGTATCAGAATAAAATAATATAAATAACATAAAGAAATACAATTATGTAAACAAAAATAGTGAAATAAAATTATTCGTATAAAATAAATTAAAATTAAATAATATAAATAAAATAACCAAATATGAATTTTTCAGTAAACTTGAAAATATTCATGAAAGTCAAAAATTATGATGAAAATAGAAAAGTAAAATATCACAATAAAATAATATAAATGACATAAAGAAATACAATTATGTAAACAAAAATAGTGAAATAAAATTATCCGAATAAAATAAATAAAAATTAAATAATATAAAAAAGATAACTAAACAAAAATTTGTTAGTAAACATGAAAATATCCAATTGTCTTTCTTAAAAATTTGCAAAATGTTCTATACCTAATATTCCTCAAATGTACGTTCCACTAAATTGTAACCTAATTCCACTGTAAATATAGATTCCATCGAACACATGCTCCTGATTATCAACAATTATTACCTCTACACTAAGAAACACGAGCACTTCGAACAATCTCTTCGCACCATCTCGGTTCTCCATTTGCAATCAAGCCTCGAAACCCATCTGACATACTCCATGCACCAATTACCCTCGAATCCTCCTCTGTACCCCTGCCCACCCCTGCCCACCCTCACCTCGTCCACCTACATCCGCAAGAAAAAGCAGAACAAAATTTCATGAGGCCAGGTTTTCAACGGTCGTCGGTTTATTTTCCAAGACGGTCGCGTTTCCACGGGTGGCTTTTGAAATTCATGAGACCGAATGGCTTTAACCCCGTAAGAAAGGAAGTTTCGCGGCGGAAAAAGTGGCGTTCGGGGTAAAACGCGTTCTCTATTTGCGCGTCACGCCGTCGAGTGCTTCCTCGATATTTGAATATCCGCTTTTCGTGAAATTAAATGCGATTGCCGGCTGCCGGGAGTTGCTTGGAACGAGATTGCAAGGGTCGTCGCTGCGCAGCCCTCTTCGCCGCGCGCCAACCCCCTTTCGACTTGTTCTACACCCGCGGAGTTCGCGAAGAAATTCCGCGGCGAGGAATTGCGGATTGAATCGGAGGCAGAGTGTTTGTCTTTTGGACAGGGATACGGTTCGAAGATTGTCAGGTGGTCGGAATAAATTGGAATAAATGGCTTTTGGATCAGGTTGGGTTGGGTTAAGGGTGGATGCGTGGGTTGCTTGTGGTGTGAAGGTTGATTTGTGGGTCTGTGATTTGTGGATTAGGGTACTTGGGACTGATTCCAAGGTTCTGTGTGTAACTTTGCTGTTTAACAATTATATGTTTATTACAAATTATAATATACATGTGAGTAAATGGATGAACCGGTAACAATATTTATTGAACAGTATAACAACACAACATAAATTATAATTAAATCACATAAAATAAATTCGCTTCTCACTGAGATTTAATGTATTCAGGACTCTTTCATCTATTTCTGATGACTGTCATTCACCCACTAATTGTTTTTCACGACTCTCTGTCATACTCGTCACACACATACATTCTTACACCAAACATTCTGTGACAACCACTACCACATACACACGTCGCCAAAAAATTACAACAATTAGGTACAATAATTATTAATAATAATTAGTAATATAATAATTATTAGGTATAATACTATTATTATCTCGTCACTGTTCACTTTCGCGCTTTTCATAACAAGCAGACTCTCCTCACAACGTATTGGCTCTGACCTATCATAATTGCACAATACCACGCATTCTAAATTTTCCACTTGCACTTCGAAACAACATACATATCTACATTCGTGCCATCACTCGACCTCACACACTCGCATTCGCACTAATAAAACCAAATCCACACTGTGAAGTTATGTATATTATTATTTTGTATTTTCTTTTTGTTGTTGTGGAGGTTGAGGTTGCGTATCTAGTTTTATCAGGGCCGTAGTCACACGTAATCGACGCCAAATTCGTGACAGGTAAAGAACTTTTTATAAAAATGCAAGAATAGAGCGTAGAATGTACGTTCGTACTTATTTTATAACTTTCATAGCGAATTATAATTATGCAGAAACGCAAATAATTATAATTATGACCACTGATAGACTCGGGATACTCTCGTCTAATTTTTAAAATAATTATGGACCTCCTAACGTTTTTATTTTTCATGTGAAACTTCATTTTATCTATAAATTGTACCTTTTTAGATAAATTCGCATTTTTCGGAAATTATTATAGTTATTGTTGAGGATTTTGTGGAGGAATTGTTTTCGAGACCTTGCCAAGTGTAATTGAAGTTGTATAATACCTGTAGAAAATTAGTGAACTTTAGATTCTGAGAATTTTTAAGACTTCTATACGAAGTTAGATAAAGTTTGCTAGGGGTTTGTAAAGAAAATTGCGAAATTTAACTGTTAGAAATTTTGTACAACTTCGTATGAAATCGTGTATTTTGAAAATGGAAATAGAATTGTGATGTATATTTTTATTTTTCGTACTTTGTAATGTGCAATATGCTAAAGGGAAGAAATGTGGAACAACTAATTGACAAAAAGTATTTCGATAAATAGAAATAATTCTATTCAATGACGTAATCTTCAATAATCTTTTAATAAAATATTAAAAGATTAGCATTTTCAAGGTTGTACTAAGATTTTGATAATAGTGAATGAAAAATCTTACAAATATAAAAATAAGACTTAATTACAAATTCTACGAGAATTTTATTATATTTATAAATTAAATAAATTATTTAAATTCCAATTTAATAGAAATTCTAAAAAGATATAAAATAAATATAGAATTGCTGAAAATAGTATACAAAATGAAATATAAAAGATAATAGGGAAATATAAAATACACAAGGAAATAAAATATTGTACATAAAATATCTTTACATAAAATTATGTGCATATAGAAATATTTACATAGCATATTTACATAGAATTCAGTGGAATATTTGTAATGGCAGTAATCACTTAAAATTCCTTAATTGTTCATTAATATTTCTATCTAAAATGTAGCAGCTATTAAAATATTAATATTGAATCCAGTATATAATTTAATAAAAAATTTTAAACTAGAAAGGCAACAATCTTCTTATGTTACATAATAGTTTCTCTTTCACGTTCTACCAAAAATTCCAATGAAATTGAATTTCATACATTAAAGTAATTATCCAAGTTTTATCACTTAATAGAATTTTGAAAGATGCACATGGAATTCTACGGAAAACTTTCCAAACTACGAAGATAACAGTTAATTACACTTCATGAACTTTCATTCAATATTGCACTAAGAAATTTAATTAAATATTATAAAATCCTTACAACTTACATAAATTTATTCAGCAAAGTTCTTGAAACGTATATTTGATTGTTTTTAATATTTCACAAAAGATTCTATCAAAACCTACACATTTTATTACATATTAGAAATTGATGACAAGGAAGGTAATCGATATCAATTACTTAATTACGTTTCAAATATTAAATATTACACCATATCAAATTAAATGATTGTTCAATTGATATTTGAATTGTCATTTAATTAACAAATTAAATTATTATTCGAGTGATATTTAAATTGTTATAGAATTAATAAACTGTATTATATTCAATTGATATTTAAGTTATAATTTAATTGATAAATGGAATTTCTATTGAATTAATATCTAATTGTTACTTGACTAGTAAATTGAATTGCTATTCAATTAATATTTCTACTATTGAATCAAATTAAACCAATGCATTACAATACTACACAAAGGAAACCAATGCATCAGAGTTACTCACTTTATTTTAACCCAATCATATAGAAATCAAAAGAAAGAAGACAAAAATAACAATCAGTGTCACTTTTTCCAAGTATTAAATTAAATATAAATATTTAAATTATTTTATTATCAATTTAGTTTGCCATAATTCTTTCATTCGAGAATCAATTAAATCAGAATAATTGTAATATTATACAAAAGAAGAACCATCACAACCACTTTATCTACGCACACAAGACTCGATAATTCGTAGAATCCCAATGACTCCACGCTAACTTGAACACAGACCCTCGAAATGACAAAGACAGCAGTCAATTACACAGCCCAGGATGAACCTGTTCATCAGCTCGGAATCGATATTTCTCAGCACGAAAAAGAAACTATCGCCGAGCAGCTCGCTATAACAATACTCAATTACAATGTTCCGCCACAATCCTCCGTTGAAACAACGGAGCCAGGGTAATCTCAATAAACCGCGAAACCAGTTGAGCCAGCCTGAATAGGATCGTGGAAACAATCGGCCAGGTCCTCGAAGAAAATATTGCCGGGCCGAATCGTGGTAACAATATTCAATTGCGATCCACGGTCGGTCCAAGGAGTCTCAATAAATCTTTCTTGAATCCTCTGAGCCAACCAATTGGACGATCTAAACGTGCAACTCGTCCCTTCTTCGAATTCTCGTTAATTAATTCGACTTAACATCAATAGAGGTTGCTTAATTGAAATTTTCTATGAAATTCTTTTGCTTCTTTTCCTTTTCTTTCTCTTTCGAACCTTTGTTAACCAGTTAACTGTGGCGCCCCCTTTTGAGAGTGCGCAACTATATGTGTCGCGAAAATCGAGCGATGACGAGTATACTCGTCAATCACAGAGTAAGAGTCGCTGTTAAAATATTGGATCAAAAAGATGAGTTTATTTTATAAAATTGACAATTTTATTACTAATATTTACTTATTTGGTTAACATCCATTCTCTAATTGGTTAGTTTATATGGATATCTATGAATTTTAGTGACCGTCAAAAAATAGCTAGGTAACTTCGGGCCAGCAGCCATCAATGGGCTCAGCACCTGGTCAGCGTCACGCATTTGTCCCGTGGCGAATCATCCCTGAAGGAACCCTATCATAAATCAGCTTTCCGACTTTTGCTTTTGCCTCTTTTACGCTAACATCTAGAAAACGTTATCATCGCGCATAAATAAATTCGTTATGCGAACTGATAAGCTGTTTCAGCCGGTGCATACGGGGACGCGTGAGTTCATCTCAAATTATTCATATTTTTTATTTGTTTCTTTTATTCCGGCCTGGCCTCAAAATATTCTGAACATCTTGAAATTTGAGAATATGTTTTATTTTTCACAAGAATTATAATTTAAATAGCCAATGGTTACTACTTTTTACGTATGACGAGTATACTCGTCGTGACACAAAATCCTGCTACTTCTCCATGACGAATATACTCCTCAATCACAGCTAACTGGTTAAATTCTTAGCGACGTAATTGGTGATCATGAAGGAATGACGAGGAGTAAAAGTGCTGTACGTACGGTGAATCATAAAATTTGGTAAGAATGATTGAAATGATGAGATCGCAGAGGAATTTTTGAAATATTTGCAACTTCGAAATTAAATCGTGTATTTGAAATTTATAATTTTTATTTTTGGTTAGAAATTTATCTCCGAATTTTGGGGACTGAAAGTATTAAATTTTTAGAAGAGGATAGTTATTTCATATTATTCCAATTTTTATAACGAGTAATTTTTAACCCCTTTTGTTAATTAATATCTCGAATTTAAAATTGTCCAGCGACGGATGGAATATCGAGGTAAAATAATTCAACGTCTTACAATTAATTTGCACTTATTTACCATTTTGAAAATATCGTCGACTCTATGGCAGAAAATTTTCGATTTACTATGTTTCTGTAACAAAAAGATCGCCGAGCGCAAAGGGTTAAGAAGTAGATAGTAATTTCCAAAATCATTTTGGACTACGTTTAATCGGGATTTAATTTTATTCGTATTTCGCGATTGTCGGTATAATATTCTTGCATACAGTGGAGAAATACTATTTTCCGCAAGCTAATCAGTTTCCGCGGAATCATAATGTCCAGTCAAAAGTCAGAGGTCAGTGATCATTCATAACTCAAACGTAACTGGAACAGTTTCAATCAGACCTGGAAATTCTGCAGCTGGAACGCGAAACAAATTGCAAACATGATGCAGGCTTCAGTATGTTCCATGATCATTTATATATTCTTTTCGCGTTCTTAATCTCCATTTTGTTCAAGAATATTTAAGAAATACGAAGTACAAATAACAATACTGAGTGTAGCGTCCTACGGTATCGAATCTCTTCGATTTCCAAGAACGCTTATCACGCGCCAATTTAATATTGCGTGACTAGTTGAGATAATAAGGATCCAGAATGTGTGTGGTCAAAGAGAGTGTTTATTTAGAGAAAAGTGTAGAATAGTTATATTGGGACGTTAACGGAGTACCGTTTCGAACACGCGTTTGTATGTGGAATTGAGATGTTTTAAGGATCGGTGCCGAAGACGAACTGACTTCTCGATTTTGCTCTATGTCCTGTCTCGTCGTGTTCGGTCCGGTGTTTTCTCTAGTTTAGTTCTGATTGGGTAAAATAGATGTTGGTGGTGGAAAGGTAAAGAGTTTTAATTGGACAGAGGGTGTGACATAAGGACCTTTGGCTAAGGAGTAGGAAACTGTCAAGGAGCCGATTTCTGATGGTCGATGACGTGATTTATAAGTGTCGTCCGTCCGTCGCTTGTTGGGTCTGTCACAAGTGGGTCCCATCTGTCGTGTCTGGTACTAGTAAAATTCCTAATTTTGCTTTACCTTTATAAGCTTAATCCGCTAGAACGGCGTTGAGGCACATCGAACCTCCGGAATTGCAGTCACAGTATAAAATATAAAATATACCGTTAGTTCTGGCAAAAGTGTAAGCCTTAAAATATAATTATGTTATAAACACGCTCTCCGGGACGGAACACTGAGATTTTACTAATATCATTTACAATTTGTCTCTTTAATACATACATACTTTGTAATTCATAAATTAATTATTATTGTAATATCAATAACTTACATAATTATTCAAATAAATGTTATATATAGTAATACAATTAATAAAATATAGGTTAAATAACATTTCAATAGCAATTGAAATCTCAGTGATTTTTAAATAAATAAATGTCAAATTAAATTTGAGATCAACGTATTTTCATGATGTAAGGATGTATAGTAATCACACTTACTTCAAAATCAATTTTTGCTATATTTTTATTAGTTCAAGTTTAAATTATTATTGTCATATATTATTCTAGGAATGTTTATAAATTCTTATTTCGTTGCAATTAAAATAATCCAAATCAGCATCACTTTTCAGAATCTCAAAACTGACTATATCTATAATGCTTCAATATTATATAACAAATCACATATCTTTGCAACCATATTAACACACCAATCTCTATCTACTCACTTGTCATATACTCAATCATTTGTTATACTTATTCAATCATGTAAACCGAATTCGCCTATTCTGTTGCTTAATAATAATAATAATAATGACAATAATAATAATAGGATAATAATAATAATAATAGG
>NW_016909634.1:291293-322079 GCF_001483705.2 Eufriesea mexicana
ATAATAATAATAATAATAATAATAGAATCGCCTGTTCAGTTGCTTAATAATAATAATAGAATAATAGAATAATAATTTTGTTCTTGATTCATTCTATGGAAATAATAAATTTCCATATATATTTCTAAGTTACATGGTTGTGTAACTATTTTTCGTATGTTTCGTAGCAAAATGTATTTATTATACCAAGGAAAGAATACCGTATATTTTTCGTGACTTTCTTTTTTCAAATTTCAAAAATATTCCTCAATCATCTTCGGCAAATTTCTCTGATTAACTAGGAACCCTCGAAGCGTGCACCCGTCGTTGTTTGGCTGCAAACTGTTCGCGGTCTTGTCGGATTCACGGCAGCTTAACAGCACGGATTATAATTGCTTTACATCGTGTTACATCCGGAAACTCCGTTTCCTGTATTCGCTGCTGGGAACTTGCCGAAACATCAACGCCGCTTTTCGTTTCCGTGAGCATCCCGTATGAATGCCTTCTAAAACGATTGTGATCCCAGGATGATGTTTCGGAGAATGGTTATAGAGGATTTCAAGGGGTATAGAGGATTTTATGGGGTGTACGAGACGTCATAGTCCTTTAAGAATAATTTCTAAAATAATTTCTAAAATAATTTTCAAATTTTTAATTTCCAAAATAATTTTTTGGTACTAATGATTGAATTTTCAACGAGTAATAGTTATGGATGGAAATTTAAAATAAAATTTACTATGTTTAGGAATAAATATACGTGCTTACGAAAATTTGGAAATTTATCAGTATATACTCTAAGTCAACCTCCAGCATTTTTCATCTGCTATCTAATTAATCTGTAATTAAATCATGTATTACTTTATGTGCAGTGTGTATAGTTGAGAGAAAAAGATGTTATAATTGTAATTCTCCACTTTTGGACCTAAACTAGTTTTATCCCTTCTAATTTATTTCATAAATTTACGTTTCATTATTTGTTCCAAATTTTTACATTACGTTACTTGTACCTAATTTTAATAACAATTATAATAATAAATCGTAGGATTTCAATGAAATAACTTTATTATACTTTTGAAATAACAGTAATATACGGATTTTAATTTTTATTAATACTTGAGTTGCGAAAATAAATTCCGTGCCGACCCGCCCAGCATATTAAATTACTAAAAACACAGGAAACAAATTTAATAATTACACGCTGTAATATCACGCTTGGAAGTATTATTAAAAATTCAGAATAAAAATTTCCAGCCTTGGTCAATCCCAATCCCACGTACCAGTCTCGTAGCCATTAAAAATTCCAATTAAATGCAACGTTTACGAAACAATAACAATATCAAAACCATTATACTCTGTAGCTCCTGCAATAACGGAATAACGATCGATCATTTATTGTACGAGAGCAGAAAATTTAATACTCACAGACACGAAGATACGGTTATTCAATAACAACTCGACAATATAGTATATATTTTATATTCACACACACACACACGCATACACTCACACACACTTATATATACTGTCTTGTAACTGGTGAGGGTTATTCTGTGTGATAAAATAGGTCAAAAATGTAAATTACAATTTTTTCATACGAGGCTTTGTTTTTGATAAAAATGATTTGGAATATTTATTGGGGCTGTGTCTACCTAATCACGTTCTAACCTAACAAACGAACTACCATCTTCAGTAACATTTGTCTTGATAAATATTCCTAATGTAAAAACCCGTTTTGTAACAGTCTTATTATTTAATTTTTTGGCTATAAGCAATTTATTAGTCTACCGATATAACTATATACAGCGTGTCCTAGAAAAATGTATACGCACTTTGCTTGATTATAAAAACAGTATATATTTAGATGGATTATAGATTATGGTGTATTTCAGCTTTACAAAGTCTAATCTAAAATCAGCCATTATTTTAACCCTTTGCGCTCGATGATTTTTTGGCTAAAAAAGGGTACGAGTTGAAAAATTTTCTGCTATAAGACTGATGATATTTTTTGAACAATAAATAAGAAATCATATAATAATTAGCACGTAGAATTATTTAATTTCGATATCTCGCACACTGTTACATTATTTTTAATTTGTTATATTAATTAATATCGAGTTTCGGAATTTTATCAAATGACGACTGATGGGCCCCTCTCGAGTGCAAAGGGTTAAATGGGTTGTACCTAGAACAGAAAAAATAAATTAGAAAAAACAAGGTATTAAAGTGTGTATACGTTTTTCTGGGACACTCTGTATAATGACCGCAAACTATTGAATATTTTAACCCAATTCTTTCGGAAACGAAGCCTCATATGGAAAAATTTTATTTTGTACTTTTATCTTATTTTTTCGCGTAGAATTAGATTCTTCCAGATTTTACAGTCTATTACAGGGCCCAAATAATCCTAATGGGCCTTATGGGAACGAATGACAGAGACTGTCACGATGAAAGTTGATCATAAGATACGTAAATTTCGTCTGTTACTGTACGTAAATAAGCACATGGTAGATTTCTAACCTTCTTTTCATAAAACTATATACAGGTAACCCTCCTACAACACGGCAGATAGGTTCCTAGGAAATGCCGTGTTGTATAAGACCCAGAGCCAGTACAAAAAGGGGGGTTACGTTCCAAAAACTTACTTTTTTTAAAAACAAATTTTTTTTTAATTCTATGTAAACAACTTAATTTTTATTAAAAATTTAAATGTATGTACAACATAAAACAAAACAAAAAAATATTATTTTAATTTAATGCAACTTTAGTTTAATAAATTTCTTCGTCGTCACTGCTCGTGTAGAAGTAGTGTTGTACAAAGGTTTTTGCAATTTTCTTATTGTGTTGGAAACCGTGTTATAGGATGCCGTGTTGTAGGAAGGTACCCGCAATTTATGAATCGTGTTATAGTGAAACCGTGTTATAGGATGCCGTGTTGTAGGACGGCTACCTGTACTCAATTTACAATCAGTATTAAAATTCTTTTATTTCAGTTTGAACCTCACATAATATATAATCAGACATTATAGTTCAAAATTACCTAAAAACAGTAACCTCAAGTACAAAATTGAGTTACCTCGATGTAGAAAATGAATGACCTCAAATACATTGCAATATAGCACCGCAAATTTGCAAAAGGAGAAATATACAACACAAAGTACCCCGTAATATGGAAAGCAAGTCTTGCATATTAAGCCCTTTATGATTCAACTTATTAGCTGTAAAAGTCGCTGTCGCGTTACCAGCGAGTTTCGAATGAAACGAAGCCGAAATTTTCCGCTAACGAAGACACTCGCGGACATGCACACACGCGAATTTCTCTCCAGCGTTCAGAGAATTCGTCGTTTTTCAGCGTCGTTAACTCGTCCCTTTGTTTCCCGCTTGCGTCACACTGTATTAAAAAACAGAAAGAACGATGCTCGCTTCATTTGCACGGCGATCTGGCCGTGATTCAGTTTCAGCAACAAAGCTACCGGCTACAAAGTGAGTTTGTCGGCTTTTCGTTCCCACCCTTAAAAAAAAAAGAAAAAAGAAAAAAAAAACATAATGAAACTGCCGAGCTGGGTGGGGGTAGGGCAAGGGTGGAGTAAAGTAGCGGACTGAAAACGTGGGTGGAAAAAAGAAGAAATGGAGAAAAAGGAAAGGAAAAAGGGAAGAACTGAAAGGAATTCTTTCTTTGGCACGCGTTGTTACGCGAGCGAAAACGCGCGCAAATCTGTCTGTCTGAGCGGCCATTTTTGAAAACGCTATACTTCCGCGGTTGGACTACGCGAAAATGAGCAAATGTCTTTCGCCAGGATTTCCAGGAATTTTTGTGGCAATGATGTAAAATTGCATGAAATTGCACTAGTTTCGCTGAGAATCCTCTGTGATCCCTTTCAGTGGTCTTGCTACTTGATCCCCTGTGACTGCAATTTTCTTTGCTCTTGAGGAAGAGGATTGTGATACGTTAAGAGATTTCTCGCTTTCATTTTAAGTCTGGAAATTTCATTTATTTTAAATTTTAGGATTTGGAATCTTTGATTGCTATCGCTAAATTGCTTCGTGTCATTATAACTTGTGTATGTAATTGATATGTATATTTGTAATTGTAAATGGAATTTTCTTTTAAGAAAAATAATTGTGGTACGTTAAGGGATTTCTCGCTGTCATTTTGAATATGGAATTCATTTAATTATTTTAAATTTTGGAGTTAGGAATCGTTGATTGCTATCGCTAAATTGTTTGGTATCATTATAACGTGTGTATCTAATTGGTATGTATATTTATAATTGTAACTGGAATTTTCTTTTAAGGAAGAGGATTGTGATACGTTTGGAGATTTCTCGCTTTCATTTTGAATATGGAATTCATTTAATTATTTTAAATTTTGGAGGTAAATATCGTTGATTGCTATCGCTAAATTGCTTGGTGTCATTATAACGTGTATATGTAATTGATATATATATTTATAATTGTAACTGTAATTTTCTTTGAAGGAAGAGGATTGTGATACGTTCGGAGATTTCTTTTTTTCATTTTGAATATGGAATTCATTTAATTATTTTAAATTTTGGAGTTACGAATCGTTGATTGTTATCGCTAAATTGCTTGGTGTCATTATAACATGCATGGGTAACTGGTATGTATATATATGTACGTAACTATAACTGGAATGTTCTTTGCTTTTGTGGAAAATGGTTATGATTCGTTAGAAGGTCTCTCGTGTTCATTTTGAACATGTGATTCGTTTAAAAAAATATCATTGTTCTTGAAATCTGAAACAATTTGATCTTCAGACAAATTTACCATTCATCGTCAAATTTGTTTCTCTTGGTCGAACAAGATTTCTCTTTGACGTTTTTGCCTATTGAAAATCACCCTGAGCAAGATATTCATGAAGTTACTTCGTTCACCTTGTAGAAGATCTCATTGATTGGGAAAATTGGATAAAGGTATTAACAGTGAATATTTTAAAATGAATAGGGATTTAAATTTGTAAAACAAAATTGTTATCATCAAAGTAACATGGAATATAATAAAATATACAATACTACTCACACAAGCAACTTCAGTATAGTATTTACAATATAGTATTCCCACCATAGTGTTATTCCCACTATAGTGTTATTCCTACTATAGTGTTATTCCCACTATAGTATTCCCACTATAGTGTTATTCCCACTATAGTATTCCCACTATATTATTCCCACTAGTATCACAATAGGGATCAGTAATATGAGCTATAGTATTCCCACTATAACGACCACTATAGTATTCCCACTAGTATCACAATAGGGTTCAGTAATATCAGCTTCTAGAATTGGGTTTGTCAAGTGCCTACTTAACATTAATTCGTTATTTTTGCATGTTCTGATGCTCGTTATTTCTTCTTTTCCTAGTTGAAATCTCAGAAGTCATTTGTTCGAATAATTATTCAGTAGTTTCAGAGAAAGAACACTCAAGTGGACATTATTGCATCTAATATCGTAATTTCGTGTGAAAGTAGTAGAGGAGAATTATGAGCTAATATTCTGGGATATAGGTGCATTAGAAAGTTGTTGTTGACGTGGAAGACTCATTGCTGGGTTGTTGATCATTGATTCTGGTGAGAGATGGTATACTTAGGCAGATGACTTAGATGAATGGTGGGAGTGAGAAGGGCGAAGGAGGGTTTTCGTGAATATAAAGAGCATGTTGCGAATCATCAGGCAAATCAGGAGAGAGAAGTGTATTGAGAGTCATTAGAGTGTCGTCAGTCGAGAGTTGGCAAAGTCCTTTTAAGTTGTATATTAACCTTTTACTCACGAGACTATGTATGTTTATATATTAACTATAAATACGTAATAAATAAATATATATAGAATATATAAGTTAATTTATATATTTCAACATATGTGTTATTTTTATATTTATTTTCGTACTCTTTTTATTATTTCATATTATTTATTTTATTTATTTTTGTATTTACTGTTAGCTATTAGATTTTGGAAGGTCAGTTCCTTTTTGGCCAAAATTTGACGATCTTTTATATTTCGCTATAAAAATGAACTTTATCTGAAAATCTCCGAAACGTTTCCAACCATAAAAAGTGTATTCACTATGTGATGTGTCTGTACAAACCATACAGCTTTTCTATGAAACATTTTCTCGTGTGTTGTATAGTAAAAATGTTGTACTCGTGTGCAAGTTGCATAGACCACCCTGTATATTTTATAGTCCGTATAGTATATAATAAACTTTCCAAAATGTCCAGACAGAGGAATATTTTTGAAATAGAAATTTATCAGCAGAAATTATGAAAATAATAAAATTTAATAGAATAATAAATTTCTTTTTAAATTATAAAATTTTGTTATCATTATAATGTTTATAGTATTATTATTATGTATAGAATTTATAACATCGCATTTTTGGGTTCTTTCAATGGATTTTCAAAGTGTTATTCAATGATTCAAGAGTATCAATTCGAGATTAATATCACTCCTTTTTATAGTGCATATAGCATATAATAAACTTTCCAAAATGTTAGATAGAGGAATATTTTTGAAATAAAAATTTATCAGCAGAAATTATGATAATAATAAAATTCAATAGAATAATAAATTTCTTTTTAAATTATAAAATTTTGTTATCATTATAATGTTTATAGTATTATTATTATATATAGAATTTATAACATCGCATTTTGGGGTTTTTCAATCGATTTCCAAACTGTTATTTAATTAATCAAAAGATACTAATTCGAGATTGATATTACTCTTATCTCCCACGAACAATTATTGGAATTTTACTTTTCTACATTTTCACATTCTCTGATGAATCCTCATACAGGTTAATTTTTATTATACATTTATACGTTTTATAAATTACCTTTAATAACTCTGCTAGGTGTCACAGCGACGTATAAAATTTCCTCATAACTGAAATTTCCATTTCTCCATTCGCAATATGATTTTTACATGTCAATGTTTAACGATTGAATTTCGCTTTGTGTCTAAAACTTTTCAATAAGTTCGCATACGAACGAATTGTTCTCAAATGTACGTTAATATCTGTACCGATGTTTTAATTTTAATTGGACAGATTGAAAGGGTCGGTATTATTGTTTCGTAACATTAAATCGTAAAATTATAGAATGGCCTTCGCGCGACGGAAATTAAGTAGCAGAGAATGGAACTTTGATTTTGATTATTTCAATTGAAGGCGTGGATAATGGAGGGAATTGAGTTTCGAGATTGTGAACGTGATGTATAGCTTGCTATTGTGTCTCAGGGAAACATTGGAGATGATCTTTTTTTTTTAAATCCTTATTATTCAATTTTTTTCGATTAATTTCTGTATGATGGAGGCTGCTTGAAAATTGGCAAAATTCAATATGGTATAAATGAAATTAATTAGTCGATGGAATGGTATAATTTTTGCGAAAGTGTAGTTATTTATGTTATTACGTGTGGAGTCGTTAGGTACATAATGAACGAGGAATTGTTTTTCGGTGAAACGTGCAGATTTACATTTCGAGTATTAATCATTTCTGTTTAATTGTTTTTGTAATCCCGGATTTACTACGTGTCTGTGATTCCGTGCAACTACATTTCCATTGCTTTATGCTTTCACATTTCTGTGTTTATATATTCTATATTTATCTATATTTAATTTTCTGTATTTCTCCGTTTTCGTATTTTTATATCCGTTTATCAATTTTATATTTTCTTCATTATTTCCCCCTTTCATTTGTACGTTTGCCTATTTCTATATTAATTTTCACATCATTCTATATCTCAATTATTTTATTTTTATATTTAAGAATTTTATTGAAATTGATCGGCATATTTTCGTATTTTCCTCTACATTTTATACTTCTCTTCGCATTTCTGCATTACCCTACTTTGGTATTTTTATATTTTGGTAGTCAGTATTTCTCTCTTTTTAAAGCCACGTGTCTCTATATTTCGATATTTCATTTTTGTATTTCTATATTTCTTTGCCCTTGCATTTTTGTATTTCCCTATTTTTACATTTCTCTCTTTATATATTCGTTTTCATAATCTCGTTTTTCTTTACCCAATATTTCCACGTTTCTACATTTCATTACTTATATTTCGCTCCTATCAGTGAAATAAATACAACCTCATGAAAATATCAAATGAAACCACATTCAGCCGGTAGTATTAAAAATATATCTCGCCTGCGAGTAAACAAACCAAAAGTCGAAAGAAGTGAATCACAATATACCGCAGTAATTAACTATTAATGAGATAAAATATAGTAAATAAATATATAGGTGTATAGTAAATATATCTGCTGAGTCGATAAACATTGTTAACACTTTTCACTCGTTCCATGCCACCCCCAACACCCCCGTCCAAAAACTCGAGCGCAGAGTGTGGCAAATTAGAAACGAAACCACTAGCCTTGCTCGATGTACTAATTAAGATGAGATCTTCTAATCAACCTCATTAACCTATAGACACGAGTATTTCGCGAGCAACGGGGGTGCATATTTAATTACGATGATTACGAAAGTGTCGGCTACCCGGTGGTCGATAGTGGACGTCGTTAGCTCGAGTTTCTTTTTCGTGTTACTTATGCAAAGGCTGTCGGGGAAAGTGGGGAAAAAAAATTGCTGAATAAAAAATCGAGGACGAAATTTCCCTACCGATCGGTTTTGCAATTCAATGTTTCCCCTCAATTTTCTGTTTATCTGGCATCGATTGCTCGTAATGGCGGTGCACGTAGACGCGGAAGAGGGTTTTCCATCGTAGGAATTTTCATTCGTGATGAATGTTAACGAGAATTTACGCCTGGAAACGGGTTAAATAATTTTCATGACGGTCCGTAATAGAAGTTTGCACATTCTCCTTTTTTTGAAGATTATTTCGTACTATTGGAGGGGTTGAGGGTTGACTGGGATCGATAATTATTCAACGTATGTTTTTTCTTTCTTTTTATTTTTTGTTTTCTTTTTTCTTGATAATTACGTTGTACTATTGGAGGAATTGATTGGGATTGATAATTATTGAATTCATATATTTTCCTTTTTCTTTTTGGTATGAGAGTTAGATAGCAAATCAATTTGAAATTGGAGAATTGATTCTCAATTAAAGTAATTCCGAGATTTTTTATTACTGAAGATATGTCGTTAGAAAAATTTCGAAAATGAGTTATTGATTTTAATAAATTGTTTTGCATAATTATACCAAGCTTGGTAATTAATCAAGTCGAGTTTCAGGAATAAATTGTACTAATTAGGAATTTTTATAAATCATTGTGTTTGATATTTTTAGGTCACGTGAAACGATTAAATTCTTTTTTTGCCTATTTAATGATGGGTTATTAATTTTATTATTATTTTATATTTTATTAACTTTGGAAATTACTGGAGAATAATTTATATTGTTGTGAGAATTGACAGACTTCAAGGATTCGTACAAATTTTGTAAATTGTGCAAATTTGTAGCTTGAAGAATTGTAAAAATTATTAGTACGAGAGAAATTTATAACTCAAAGCATTTGATTATTGAAATTAGTGTTCTAGAGAACTGATAATAATTTAAATAATATATTATTTACAAAACTTTGAAACGTAATGTAAAAACCATAATTCATCATCATCGTCAATCCAAATCATGCATTTTCACACCACATCTTAAGCTACTTCATGTATATGAAAGCAGCCATTAAATCAAAGAAGATTCACTAAACACATGAGATCTGATAGAGGGAGTGATGTGAAACTTCAATCATCGTAATAGTTTCAGGTGGTTTGAAAAGGTTTGTGGAAGTTTGAAAAGAAAATTCTCTGAATATTGTCTATTATAAACTTTCATACCTACATAATTCTCGTATCAACGAGGAATAATAATATCAGAGATCGCTTCTCTGAATTTTTGCAACTGTTTGAGGACGTTTCTGGATGTTTGAAGTGATTTGGAGAGGTTTGGAGAAGCAATTCGAAGAAAAGCATCAGTTGTAACTTTCATATCTGCATAATTCTCTTTGCCAACGACGAATCATAGTACCAAAAGATCGCTTTCTTAAATTTTCACAATCATTTATCATTTGTAAATGTTTGAACTGGTTTGCATAGGTTTGAAGAAGCAAATTCTGAGGAGAACATCGATGGTAACTTCATCACCTACATAATTCTCGTTGTCAACGACGAATCTTCACACCTAAGATTACTTTTCCAAATTTTTGCAATCGTTTAGTAACGTTTGAAGATGTTTGAAGCAGTTTGAAAATGAATTACGACACTTTTTCGATCTAGTTTCGTGACTTCTATATTTCAGACGTGTCTTTAACACCTATTTCGAACTTCTTCTATTCAATTAATTGTCTCAGAACGAAGGTATGAGAAACAATGAAGCAGTTACAGAGGAAAGAGGGCGAAGAAAGTTCTCACAGACGTGTCCCCCGTTCGCAAATTGATCCAATTTAATATGGCCAGCAGAAATCACGAGGTACGGATCCACTTTCCTCATCCTTTCTCGTTTCTCTTTGTGTCTCGAATATCGAATCGGTGTTCGCGGCTGAATGGCTCCTACGATCGGCTCGAAGCGTTTTCACCCTAACGAGCGGCTTTAATTTCTGCCCTGTTTCCGCGTCATTTGCCTCGGAGAAGGGGCTCGATGAAAATCACGACAGGCTGACACAAATCTTCCGGCTCATACAAATCTTCATTCGGTTATCTGGCTCGCTGGCTCGAACTGCCGTCGTTCCTCAATTTTTTTTTCCTTTCTTTCCAAGTCTTCCCTTTTTTACCTTTCTTTCTTTTCCAGTTTTCGGCTTTGAAGCCTCGGCTCAATGGAGGGCTTGATTTGGCTAGCTTTGTTATGAACGATTGTTCTTGGTTTCGGTGACTTTTGCCTTTGGTATACTGATTCGTATAGTCGATAAATGTGATTACTATTGATTGAGTCTTCTTAAATTTTCAACCCTTTATAGTAGCATGTTGGTGAATATCTGCGTCAAATCTTTTGAAAATATTTTTTGATATTTAGAAAAATATATTTCTTTATGTCGAAAATTAAATTTTCTGGAAATAACAGGAAGTTTATAACTGGTTTCGAAATATTAGTTAGTATTCATTTGCTTATAGGAATTTATGTTATAGTAAATGATTGTACCATAATTTTCCATTAGGTTTAAAATTAATGAAATATTTCTGAAATAATACTATTAGTTTTACGAAATTATTTAGCAATTATAAATTTACATTCACGATTGTTGCAGTGACTATTACGGATGTTTTATATTTTATGATAAATATTCCTAGTACGGTTTATACGTATATTAACTGTCGTTCATTTTATTTACGATTATTTTACGTCTAAATAAGCAGAAAATGGACGCTGTATCGTTGGATCTCGGGCACAATCTTTGACGTACTAGCATGAAACGATGATCCTGGTTGTCTGCTGACACAAGCCAGACTTGGATCACGATCCAGTTGCCCTGGACGGTCATAGCAACCCTTCCTGACCCTTCTTCCAACACCCTGATTACTGGCCATACAACGATAACGCAGCTTTATTTCAGCATAGTGTGTCGTGAACCGTGTACTGCAGACTTGAACATGATTTATTTGCGAAATGTATCAGCAAAGGCGAAGTTGATAGACCTGATGCGTCAAATAACTCGGAAAATTAGAATTTTGCGAAGATTCGTTTATTTTCTTTGTTTTAAATTTTAGAAAATATTCTATGAAATTTATTATTTGGTACAGTGTTGTATAGCTAGTACAATAGTGTAAGCATCATAATTAATATTGCATATTAATAACTTAATTAATCAAAAATTTAGTATCATTCTTTTCCAATCTTATATTTTTAACAAATTTAAATAACAGTTATATAAGTTACTAAAATATTATGAAAATAATTAAATCCAGCCAGGATACAGGAAAGAAACAAAAGAAAATTTAATTCATGAAGAGGGTTCAAGTTGACTCAAGACGAAACTAATTTCTAAGCATATTAGTTATTCATTTTCTACTGGATAAAAAATTGAAATGTTTTAATTAAAAACTCTCATTTTCAGATATTTCATCCATTTATTTTCCACTGTGATGGGATTGAAGTATTCTATTTTGTAAATTCTAATTTTTCATCGTATAGTAACAAAATCTTGGAGCCCTTCAAAGAGGATGAAAAATAAAAATAAAAAATGGAAAATACGATATTCCAAGTACAACCAGCTTATCCCCCTGCAATTTTCCAAAGACTCCCAGACAAGAAAGATCCTTTCAGCTCTACATGTCCCAGGAACGATACACGAATCCCGGTGACATTGTCCCCGAGCCATCCATCTTGAAAAACGATAACCGGCTCCGTGTTGCAGCGTCTTATCGCGAGGACTATCTCGAGCTAATATTATTTCACTGGCTCGAAGTGTAGCCCTGCTCATCCTCGACAGCCTCTCTGAGAGATTTCGTAAGGAAGCTCACTTTCACGTCGGTACTTCGATCGGCCGTGACGATCCATCATCCTGTCGCGATTTTAAGGGATGAATTTTACGGGATTTTCATACCATCGATCGAGATTTCTTTGTTATACTCCTCCAAAGGCTATTCACTTGTTTTTATTGCAAAATCGTTCCCTTTGGAGAATGTTTGACGTTGTTTGAGAAGGTTTGAAGCGATTCTGATCGGTCGTTGGGCTTCGTGGATTGTTCAAACAATGATTTAGTTTCGATTTAGTGGTTTAAAAATTTGGTTTTTGGATCCTGGAGGTGGGTTTTGGTTATGGAATTGATATATTGCAAGAAGCCTATTTTATTTTTTAACTAACGTTCATAGAACGTTGGAAAATTATATTTACCAAATTTTTAATTTTTATTTTTAACGTTTTTATCGTTATGGATTGTCATTAGTGTAACAAATTAATGTATATTATATTTATATTTTATGTTTTTATTTTTGTTGCACACTAGTGTTACCAAAGCAGGTAAAATGATTTATTACTGACCAATTAGTTTTGTAGTTGCTGAAAATATTTTTGCAGCTGCTTTTGGAGAAATTAATATTAATTTTTATTCATATAGGATCATAATTATTGTACATATGCTCCTTTATTTTCATTATACCATTTTAATTAACATCAATAATGTATGTACATTGTATTTAGGTATACATTTCAGATCTAGTGCTAATTTATGTTACTTATATCTAGTTAGTAATTTATTTAAATTATTCCTGTATTTAAATTTTTATTTATATTTAAATCGTGTTTACTATACTCCAATTGCAGTATCTCTTCCTTCTCCATGATAATTATACTACGCCTTATGAAAATATTATTAATTCAATCTAAGAATATTTTTTGAAAATCAGTATTAATCATGAATAAATTTTATTACAGTTTAAGTATACATATTTATAATAATTCTAATTCAATAATAATACTAAATTAAAGATAATGAACTTTATAATAAATAAATGGAAAACTTCTTTTCGCTTGTACGACAAAAGCAAATTTTGTAATACAACATACAGAACGCTCCCTCATGAACATACAACTGACATGACTTTCACAGACTCAGTAGACAACTTTCCTAACAAAGGACTGATAATGTAGATGACGTAGATCGTAGACTATGCATATGTAGACGTAGTGATAACATAGATCAGCTCAGAATATATTGCTGATAACGTAGGAAACTTCATTACAGCGGCAACAAATTCCAGGAAAATCCCGAATCTGTAACTTAAAACACCCCTTACCTTTCGTATAATAGGTGCATAATGACGTTATTATTATTACAACTCAAGACAGTTAAACAAGTCCCTCGGAAGTACCCAAAAGACCAATTAATCCCCAGCGACTAGCGAGGCTGTCGCGGAATCCATTGTCCACCCTAACTCGGCCAGTAACGGGCCGGAAACGTGGCCCAGTTAGCCCGTCGTCGAGCAAATTGTCAAGCAAGCGGAGCGTGCCGCGTGTTTGCCCTGCAATTAATGCGAGTCGCGCGAATCCTCGAGCAAATAACTGGAGGGGATGCGCAGTGGTGGGATAGAGGGTGAGACGGAGGGTTGAGGGTGGCGTGCGGGCACGGAAACTCATCGGATCGCGTTGCAGCTCGGACGTGAAATTGCTTTGTCAACCGGCGGAGTCCCTCCGAAGGGACTGCAGACAGCTGGCCAGACGATCGTGAGACGATTCCGTGCGGCTCGCTGAGCACCCGAGATCGGGACGTGGATTAGAGAAATGGCGGTTGAATTTTTCTTATTTCTTCTCTCACGAGCTCCTGTCAAAAAGTAGTGTCCTTTGAATGAAGTGTTTTCGGATTTTGCAGAGGTTTGCAGAGGTTTGCAAAGGTTTGAGCGACAAAAATCTACAGGAATTTTTGATTTATGGGTATTGTGCGTCTGTGGAAGTGTTGATAAGGAGGAACGATGGAGATTAAGTTTGGTTTCTTCAAGATTTGAGGTCGTTTGAGAAGGTTTGCTAACGTTTGAGGAAACTAGTTCCTTCAGGATTCTTGTTTTGTGGATGTTGCGTTTGTATGGAAATGTTTATAGCGAGGAGTTATGAAGATTAGGTTTGATTTCTTCAAGATTTGGGGTCGTTTGAAGAGGTTTGCAGAGGTTTGAGGGACAGAGATCTATAGAAATTTTTTATTTATGGGCATTGTGCGTCTGTGGAAGTGTTGATAAGGAGGAACGATGGAGATTAAGTTTGGTTTCTTGAAGATTTGAGGTCGTTTGAGAAGGTTTGCTGAGGTTTGAGGAAGCTAGTTCCTTGAGGATTCTTGATTTGTAGGTGTTGCGTTTGTATGGAAATATTTATAGCGAGGAGTTATAAAGATTAGGTTTGGTTTCTTTAGGATTTAGGGTCGTTTGAGGAGGTTTGAAGAAACTTGTTCTTTGAGGAATAGTTGTTTGAGTAGTTGGATTAGTAGTTGAATTAGTAGAGGATGTATATATAGGAGGATGATGATGTTTAAGTTCTCCTTTTTCTTTCAAATTTATGTTAGTTTGAGAACGTTTATGGAGGTTTGAGCGAACGAGTTCTTTGAATATTGTTGGTTTGTAGATATCATACGTGTTTGTAGAAGTGTATTTGAAAGAGAATAATGAAACTTAAATCTGGTTTCTTCAAGTTTCGTGATTATTTCAGAAGACTTGTAGAGACATAACGAAATGAGCTTTTTGGGAGTTGTTTAAATAATTAAATCAATTATTTAATAGGTCATTGCGATATGCAAATTTCATTTCTTTAAGTTTCGTTATCGTTTCAGAAGATTTGTTGGTGTTTTGGGTGGTTTTGATCATTTTGAAGTAGTTTCATGAATTAGGCTAACTTGGTGATTGGATGTGTGAATTCTGGCATCTAATTAATAAGGCTTTTTGTCACCTTACAATTATTAATATTTTTTAATTAAAAAACATTTTTATTAACGTTTTTATTGAAATTTATGAATTTTTGAAGTATTTATTAATATTTAATTATAATAACTTGTGAATTTTTATCGAAGTTCATGAATTACAATGAAAAATGTCAGAGTGTGAAGAGAATATTAGCAAGAGGGAAGAAAATTTCATCGATTTAATTAATATATTGTAATGAAATCCAGAACAAAATTCATTTAGCTGTATTGTCTATTTTCTGATAATTATTCATCTCAATTGCATCCGTACATTCGATTGTTTTCGAATAGATAAACGATATTTACTTCTAAAAGTTCCAATTAATTCAATTCTAATAGTCTATTATAAAATAAATTAAACAAATTCTTTAAATCTATTATTTTCGCCAATTAATTTTTATCGTTCTGTTTTCAATCAACCACGGTAGGAAATAATTAATATTTACTTATTTTTTAATTACTATTGATACGAAATTGAGAAAATAATTTGTATAATCTAAATAGCGTTGTGTTTAACACTTAAATTAATATCATAATATTATTGAATATATAGTTAAGATATAAATTTATGAGAAAAACAAGTACATTACGGAACGGTTTCTCGGTTTTAGTTATTTCACATCTGTGTTTCAATTTCCCAAAAATTCGAGCAATCCGTTTGGTGGCCACTGAACCACGAAGCCCATCAAAGATCTCGATCCGGTCTACGGATGAGTGGAGAGAATTGGAAGACGAGAATCGAGCAACCTATCTTCGGAAGACTCCATAATCCATAGGTTCGCGGGGAGTAAATAATACAGTAGGTCCGGTGGTGGTTTGGCTGAACCGGATGTTGGCCAGAGGATGAAACCACTCCCGTACATCCGGCGAATATATGAAATTCTCTTCTGCTCGTTGCTCAACGCAGAAGATTTTTCAGAAATTTTCCTTCGTTCCAGTTATAAACTGTATTCCCGATTGTTTATTTCTTGGTCTTTCAATCCCAAGTTCATATTTATTTTTCTATGAATATTAGACAATTTATAAATGATTCACTTTCTTGGCCATAGATTATTGTCGAAAATCGGATAAATAATAAATAATAAATAATAAGCGTGGAATATTTTTGTTTTAAAATTAGGGTTAATAATTTCGGTCAAACTCATATTATATTTTGTAATATCATATTATATTTGTAAAATTTGTGATTATATATAGGTAGCCTATTCTAATAGGTAAAAATCTATTCGGGTCATTTTGTTAATTATTTCATATTTGTATCTATATTTCTTTATTATTATTTTATTATTTGTCGTTATACTATTATTAGACCATTACACTGAGTATAATCATTTCTCCATAACAATTAGTATTCAACTTTTCAATTGAGCTTTTCAAAATACCAAAAACTACAGCCAAATCATATTCTTATCAGAATTACTCTGAACGAAATTAGCAATTATTTCACCACTCAGAAAACTCGCAGAAAACTCGCTCTTCACTTGCATTCCATACAGTCATAAATATCCCGTTCATCCGATCCTTGCACGCGGTCACTCGCCCTTCCACGCACTTCAGAGGACACTCTAAACATTCAGTCTGAACCCTAGGTTACTGTCTATTACCCGTCATCAGCTAAGTAGGCCCAAGGGTTCCTTTGCACTAACTTTCACACTTACTATTCCTACATTTATATTAAAATCTAGAAAATGAACATATCTATCAGTCCACTTTCTTAGTATATCACCGTAAACTATAGTGCCTAGTCCAAGACTCACACTTCGTTGCAAAAAACTGCAGAAAATTGCAAAGAATTGCAGAGAATTGTAGAGAATTGCAGAGAGTTGCAGGGAATTGCAAAGAATTGCAGAGAATTGCAAAGAGTTGCAGGGAATTGCAAGGAATTGCAGAGAATTGCAGAGAATTGCAGGGAATTGCAAAGAGTTGCAGGGAATTGCAAGGAATTGCAGAGAATTGCAGGGAATTGCAAAGAGTTGCAGGGAATTGCAAGGAATTGCAGAGAATTGCAAAGAGTTGCAGGGAATTGCAAGGAATTGCAGGGAATTGCAGGGAATTGCAGGGAATTGCAAGGAATTGCGGAGAATTGCAGAGAAATGTAGGGAACGTCTGAAAATTAATCGTCGTCACCTAATTTCGACGCTCTACTGTCAAATAATCCCTGTGTCGCGATACCTGTGACGCTGGTAGCGAACGTAACACCTTATCCTCGATACAAATCACCAGCGCAAACCAAGACATGGGCGGGTCTGAGCCTGCGAGGAGCGCTGTATCGGCGAAAGACCGTGCGAAGGATTTCCATAAATATTCGTCAAAGGGGTCCCTTTCGCTGTGCTAGGTAGTCTTTTCTTCCTAGCTCGCGGCGTGATCCTGCGGGACTCTTTGATCTGCCATTCTGTCTCTCTGAGCGGATGACTGGCAGAGCCACTCCCTTCGCCGGAGCTTATGAATTATCTCGCAGCGAATGTATTTTCCTCGCTATATAAGGTCGCCATACTTCCATCCTGCGCACCCACCACGGGCTTTCCTTGGCTGAACCTCGCGATCGGATCTGGCTGCGCGCGATCCAGCTCGCGGATCCTGTTTATCGTCGCGCTTCCTTTGAGGGATCTACCAGTGGAATTAGACCCGGGACCTGGTCCTGATTTTGTTACCTCTGAGAATCGACGGTTAAACGTGTTTACGGAGTTGGAAGGATTTTAATAATCCACCTTGGGACTAGTGTAACAGGCAAGAGCTCGGGTACCTGCTAGAAAGGTTTAGGGATGTGGGTTGGGAGCATGGTTGAATAAGAAGACCAGAGAGGCTTGTTGAATTTCGGTTAGTCCTGGTCTCGAGTTTTTACTCTTTTATCTATTTTTCCTTCTCTGCTTTTGTGGGTTGTGGGTCGTTGATGTGGTAATAAATGATATAGATTTTTAATATATATATTAATATATAAGAGTATATAAGATATATATGTATATATACACATACAGCAATCACCCTTCACTTCTTCTTATCTAATACTATTCTCTTTATTATAATACATTTTGCTATTTTTTCTTGCTATTGGTCCTTATTGAGATTGAAAAGTAAGTGTGTATGCTTGTGTCATATTCTTTGTGACATCTTAGCAGTTAGTTATTCCTTCAATTTTCTAGTACTAAGGTTAGGTGAAAAGAAAAAATTTAAAATTTTATTACAGACTTTTAAATTAAAAAGTTTTAAATTATGGAGTTTATTTAATTATAAAAATTAACTATAGTGTTTTAAAATTATGGACTTGTAAGAAATTATGCTTATGTTAATTATTATGATCTGTGTATAGTATATTTTCTGATAATAATACTTAATTATTGTATTTAATTATTATACCATATTTAGATACTAATGTTGTTAATACTTAATCATTGTACTTTATTTTAGTACTTAAATACTAAATTTCGATATTGGTTTACTGTTCTATAAAAATTACTAATTATAATGTCAGATCGTTGGCTATTAGATGAATTTTCCTATTAGATGACTATTAGATGAATTTGGAATTTTATTTAGATGCTGATTCCTCTGATTTCGTCAATTATTTCTCTAGGATATGTTGGAACATACACGTGCGATATATTGTATATCTTGTGGAAAAATAAAATCGTTTAAACGCTTCATGGCGCATTTAGTAATTAACGTCGTTACCGTGTCGATAAAAGTATTGAAAATTTTACGAATATGACTATATTTAATTTAAATACTTTAATTGATTTAAGCTCTGCTGGTCACAAGCGACCACGCTAGTTGCCATGTTGAATTTATAAAATTAAAAATGAAAATATTCGAGTGCATACTTGTACACGTTTTAGTTCAGGTTATTAGCTTGACATTGATTGAACATACAGAATTGTAAATATAATTTTTATGGTATGGTCAACGAGATGGATACGTTTTTATGATCGCTGAACTACATTAAACATACCGGGGACTAAATTTTTATTTGACATATTGTGAAAGTAATTGATGGTACGAGTGGTTCGTTCAACTGAATTTATTTTTTTAGGGATACTGAAGTATGTGTGTGTCGTGTATGTTTTTCTTTAATCCAAGAATTTTAAAAAATATAAAGCTGAGAGTAATTACTTCTGAGTGTGTGAAATGATTTCATATGTGTATATCGTAATTGAAAAACAAAAATTCGTTATGATTTTTTAATTTCTTCATAAATCCATATGGAGTGAAAATTTTTGCATGATTTTATTTATTGAACCCTAAGGAACAGTATCACGATTCGAAAACTCCATGCGAATTAATGTTTAATACTAATATTATTTATACTACGTATAGTGCTATAATATTATACTATTAATAGCAAGGTATATTATTATACTATTATGTAATAGTTTACTATTATTTGTTATTAAATAGTATATTAATACTATATTTTTATAATTATATTATGTATAGTAATGTATATTATTAATATATACTATTGTTTTACATACAAAGATGGTATATAATGCAAACCTATTAATTATTCTTAAAATTTTCGGTTTGGGATTAATATTATTTAAATTTATTTGGATTGTTATTACTAAATATTATACTATTAATAGCAAGATATATTATTATATTGTTTTGTTATAGTTTACTATTATTTGTTATTAAATAGTATATTAATACTATATTTTTATTATTATATTATGTATAATATAATAATGCAAATCTGTTAATTGTTCTTAAAATTGTCAGTTCGAGATTAATATTATTTAAATTTATTTGGATTCTTATTACTAAATTGTATAAAAATCGAAATATCCGAAATACTAAATTTTGATTATTCTTTGTTGTTTCAGAGGGGCAGCGACGAGCTTTTGTCGCAAAGCGGAGCAGTTAGCAATGGTGCTGCAATGAGTCCTCAACCACATCACGCTGCCGACAACAACAATGACGCCAAGAAGGTGAGTGATGACAAATTTTGCTTAATTATATTTTTATTTTCTCATTTGTGTCTCGAATTTATCGAACTCTCCCATTGATATAATTTAATTATTATTATAGACGTGTTCAGGAATCTCATTTCAGATTTATTCCAAAGTTCATTGAATATTCGTAAAATTTTAGATTTTGAAATTCCAAAAAAATACATAGATTCAAAGTGATCGTATAAGTTTTCACCCAAAGTATTGGTTAGGAATCTAAAAAAGTGCTGGTAAATAAAACTCTATTTTACCATATGTTCTTCGTTGTACAGAAAAATATAATATTCTGATTCTGTTAATTTCGTGTCAAAATTTTTCTTAGGAAAGGTGTGTTTATTCTATCTAAAGCAAAGTCTATTCTTGAACATTCAATTAAGATTCTATTCTTTCCTTCAATTAAAATTCCAAATTGCAAGGTAGAATATAACATCATCCTCAAAAGTTAACAGAATATTAATAATTATTTCAATATTTTAAACTTCCTTTCCTACAAAATAAAACCGTGGAACAAAATTCTCGTGGCAATAGGATAATAATTTCTCTGAAGTGAAAATTTCATCCTTAATCTTGAGCTTTATTCAAGTAAATTTCTTTTATTCGTTAAAAATTCTCCTTAAAAATTTTCTCTTTTTTTTTTAAAAATTAATTCTCTTTTTAACAAAGATTTCTCTCTCGGAAGAAATTTTACCACGAAAGATATTTTTCTTTCAACAAAAAGTTTCTCTAAAAATATTCTTCTCCTCTCTGATTTGGGTAATATCATTTTTCCACGGAACTACTTTATTTTCTTTTCCCTTTTCCAACTTCACGATGGACAATGAGAACAGGAAACCGGCCTAGGTCTAACGAAAATTCGGATGCACAGGTGCATTTGAAACTGGAGCAGATAGCTGCCGGGTCCTCTGACCTACTCGATCTTCCACGATCGGCGAAAAATTCCGTCAAAAGGCTGAAAAATTCGCCAAAGCGACCGGATCGCTTTTCCCTCGTGAAAATCGTTATTTTTCAACTCGTTCCTATTCCGGCTCAGGTTAATTATTCCAACATGGTTAATCCGTCTTTTCTAACCACCGATCAAGCACGATTTATAGAAATTCGAGGGTAGTTCGAGAGCTGGGAATGGTCGTTGAATAAGAATTGCTCTTTCCTGCTTCATTTTCCGAATATACTAGAATTTTTATCGCAGTAGAGAGTGCTTCGCATGGATTTGAATTCTTGCACTTTCTGAAGAGTTAAAAGAGTTGTATATTGGTGAAATAAATAGGTTAAAATAAAGGTAGGTTTGTTAGTCCTATTACGGATCTTAAATTGTTTACCTTTTCTCTAAATTTTCTATTTTTCTCTCCTTTTTTGAATACTTATTTTATTTCAATTACTATTAAAAATTTGTATTAAAACAAATTTTTCTTAACGAATATTGTTCGTTATATGTCATATAACTGTTTTATTATTTATTTATTTATATTTTTTACTTATTTTTTCTGGTTTTGTATTTTAAAGAAACATGAAAATTATAGTGACCATGATAATCAAGGAATACTTATGAATGTGTGATATTTTTACACGTATGATCAGTGTTTATACGCAATATCTATATATATTTATATTATTTCTCCTCCTTTTTTAGCAAAATAAATTAAAAAGGCAAAAATGCGTCGAAAAAGAAGAATAAATTTTTGTCATTTGAGTTTTCGTTTTCGAGGAAAGTGAGTTCTAAAATTCGTGAAGTAGGCAAGCTTGTTATCGAACTCATCCAATATGGCTGCCGATGGCGCGTTGACACCTGCTATTTTAAACTCAATTTTCTCGGAAGCGAGGTCTCAAATGAAAAAATTTTATTCTATATTTTCGACTCACTTTTACGTGTAAAATCATCTCCGCTTCATCTCGAAATATTCGGCTTATGTACCGAATAATTAGACGAAATTAATCGTTATTTATATCGCGTTTTATGCGAAGTTAATCGAGGTATACTCAGTGAACTGGTTTTATTCGTTTTCAAAAAACACGTTTGAAAATATGTTCTCCGCTTCGCTGAAAACACAGCAGACAGGATTAACCAATCGTTCCATGTCCGTGTCAAAAAAAAATCGTATCTATTTTTCACTGTCCCCGTGGAAATTTCGAACTATGACAGCTTTGCAAAAATATCACTCGTCAGTCATACCGGCCCCAACGATACCAATTTCGTTTCACGTTCGCGAGATAGTAATGTGAAAAATCACGGGAAATTGAAATACTTAACAGAAATTAACGGGTGAACCGCGACTAAGCAGCCAAACATTCATCCTGGTCCGTCATGTCGGCCGCAAAAACTGATAACAAATTGTCCTGGCTCGAGGAAAATTAATCGAACACACCTGTTGTTCGCCAGCTCCCCGAAAGCAACATTAATTATGCTACATCCTTGACTAACTTTTCTGAAATAAAACCGACCATGTGAGGAAAGAAGTCTTGTCATTAATAGTGCTACATATAATTTAATCTCTATCATTATTCAGTCCCTAGTTTAGAAATAAGACTGCGAGCTCTGCTGCTACTGACAATGAGTAGAATAGGTCAAACATTTAAATAGTTATTAAATTTTCCACACATTTTCTGATAGCAAAATTAATTGTTTCATGTAACCAAAATATTGAAATCTTCAAAAATAGCAATTCTGTTGATTTTATCATAAACTTCGTGATGATCGCTACCCTAAACAATTTAAAAATAAGACTGTGAGCTCTGTTGCTACTGATAATTAGTAGAATAGGTCAAACACTTAAATAGTTATTAAATTTTCCACACATTTGTAACTAAAATATTGAAATCTTCAAAAATAGCAAATTCTGTTGATTTTACCATAAATTTCGTGATGGTCGCTACCCTAAACAATTTAATAATAGGACTGTCAGCTCCGTTGCTACTGACAATAAGTAGAATAGGTCAAACACTTGAATAATTATTAAATTTTCCACACATTTTCTGATAGCAAAATTAATGGTTCCATGTAACTAAAATATTAAAATCTTCAAAAATAGTAAATTCTGTTGATTTTATCACAAACTTTAGGATGGTCGCTACCCTAAACAGGCAACAGAGGTCTAGAATTGGTCTTCCATTAGTCTTCCAATCTTCTATAGTGATGAGCTCAGGCAGGTTCTAGTTAAGTCAGCATTGCACTGGATTTAGAATTGCAAAATCTATCTAAAATATTTATAAAGTTTCAGTAACTGAGGTATAATGGAAATAAATTAACTATCTTTTCTAAAATTTTTGTGCAACGATCTGAGCATTTAGCTTCCATTCACTCTGACCGTCATAATTCAGTTCAAGAATTTTTCTTCCATACTCCAGACTTTTGTAACGATGAAAATCCAGTAGTATAACCCCAGTCGTACCCAAGAAATATTCTTTACCACAAAAATTTCGATTTTCGTGCAGAGGTACTCTGATTTCCCCTTAACCTCTGTTGGATCGCGTGACATTCCGTGGAAAAATGCGTCCTTGTCTGTAACCGAGTGGGCAAAAGGGAAAATTTCCGCGATGTCGACCACGGGGGTGGGTGGCGGGGGGAAATATTTATTATTGTCAGTCACGCGTGACGTGGGAGGAACGAAAAAATGTCGGAAGTTTAGGCGGATAGAGGCAGCTGTGTGCTCGTAAGCTCTGCGGATGATGCACGTGCACCGGGTGCATCAAAACTTGCAACCCTCGTTAATCATTCGCCTGCACGGGTGGAAAAAGGAAGGGAAAAAAGGGCGAGGGTTGCACGCCGCGGGATGGTTCAAGGATTTTGATTCTTGTCTCCTGTGCTGCTGATTCTTGACGCTGAGCTGGCGAGGGTTACATGGACGGTGTTGTTTAAGATATTTTATGTCACGTTTCACAGTCGATGGTAATTAATATTAATAATAATTAATAAAATTAATAATAATAATTGTTCGTATTGTTAATAATAATTGTTATATTGTTAATATAATTGTTCGTATTAGAAATAAAAAATTTATCCTAAAAATATACTGTATTTTTTTTTAAATAGAAATCAACTGATTATTTATTAATATTTTTTTTTTAGTATAATTTAGGATTTTAACAGAGGTCGTTATTTAGGATTGGAAATAAATTACGATTGGAAGTAATAAAAAGTATGATGAAGAAGGTAGAAATATTTATACAAAATTTTTATTTAGTATTGTATCTTGTTTTAATAATTAAATTTTGTATAACCAAAATCTTGTTCAATACTTCAACGTTTAAATTTGTGTTTAATGTTAAATTTCTTTATATTTACAACATTTACAAAATACATTTGCTACTTATCTCAAAATTTATTTTATATATCACTGGATACCATAAGAGCAGTTCGAAATAATAATTATTATGTTATTAAATTAAAATCTATCGTTAAATACAAATTTAAAGATTAAAATATTGAACAGGATTTATGTTAGGTAATAATTATTTAGAATTGCCCTTATGGTGATATCTAGTGATGTTTAAAATTAATTTTGAAATAAATAGCAAATGTATTTTGGAAATATTGTAAATATTCTTAATATTTTAAATATATAAAATTGGTATGTACATATATGACATCACTTTCGTCATGAGACTATAAAAAATAAAAATACTACTTCTTTATACAAGATTTAATTTGCTTTGAAATTATGGAAATGAAGAATTTAAAGATGAAGGCATGAGGAATTTTAGTCCATATAAATAGTATTATTCTCGAAAGGTCTGTATAAATTTAGTTCTCGAAAAAAAGGAAATTATAAGTCAAATTCTCAGAGGCAACTAACAATTTCGTGCTTCTTCCGTGGACCCACCAAAAGTAGGTACTCGAATAGAATGTCGAGAAACGTTTCGCCAGCGTTGCAAGCTTCATTAAGGGCAACAAGACATACTTTAGCATACCCTTAAGGTATTAATTTATCATGAAGTCGAATATTTTTGACAACGAGCTTGCACGAATTTAATTCATCGACAGAAAATAGCACGAATTTTCTGAGTTGTTTAATAATTGCACGGATTTTTGCATCTCACTGACATTTTCGCGAATTTCTACAATCGTCTAACAATTCTGCGATTTTCTGACATTTTCGAGAATTTCTGCAATCTTCTAACTATTACGCGAATTCGTGCAATCTCCTGCTTTCGCAAATTCTTGCAACTGACTATTATTTTTCGCGAATTTTCGCAGTGTCTTCGTAATTCTCAAATTTTTGGGAGACATTCATGATACGTTTAATTTCCTCAGTTTTCTGATCATTTTGAAAGGTTTTATAATTGTGTAACGACTTCGCGAATTTCTGCAATCCTCTAACAAATTTCGACTTTCTAACACTTCCACGAATTTCTGCGATCTCCTGGTAATTGCGCGAATTCATGCAATTTTTGCGAATTTTTGCGATTACTGTTTTTCGCGAATTTTTGCAATATCTTCATATTTTTCAAATTTTTCGTGAACATCAACGATATATTAAATTTTCTCTGATTTCTGATCATTTTGAAATTTTACAATTGTCTAACGATTTCGTGAATTTTTGCAATCATCTGACGATTTCTTGAATTTTCGCAACATTTGACAATCTCGCGAATTTCTTTGATCCTTTATTTGTTATGCAAGTTTCTGCAAAATTTAAAAATCTCAAAATTTCGCGAATTTTTAAAATTTCCTAACATTTTTGCGAATTTGTGCTAATTAACATCTTGAACCTTCATTGGTTATCGATGATCCTGCAAAATTTTCACCGACATCTAACGACTTCTGAAATTCTTGCAACCCCGTTAATGGTTTCCCGAATTTTTGCAAGTCCTTAAGAACTCTCAGAGTCTTTATAGTTGGGCAAAAATTTTCCGAACTTTTACGATCCGTTAGCGATTCAGCGAATTTCCCCGAGCCTCTGACAATTTCGAGCACTTTTTCGGCGACGCCATGAAACGGTGGCCTGGCGGATAGACCGTCGAAAGTAGAGCGTGTACGTTTTCAAAGTAAAAGCCGAGAACGTCGGCTTTGTCACCGAATCCCGCGTTGCCCGTGTCAGTCTCTCCTTCACCGTTAACGATCCGCGATCTGTCGTCATCCTCGTTGCACGCGCGAAAATCCGTCGAACACGCGTGATCTACTTGCCTAAACAACCTAGAGATCCCGGTACAAGAGGAACGAGTGGACTCGAAGATTCTTTGCTGAAGGATCCGATATATCCCATCATTGAAATCCTGCCACAGTACTGATTTTCCCAATCCGTCAAGCTCTTGATTTGATTCTGACTCCGTGATTGGATCACGAGAACTTCTGTATTCGGATTGTCAGTCTACCGAGTTTACCAATTTGATTGAGCTGTTGTTCACACTTTCATGAATTTTATGTTGACATAACGTGTTGGTTAGATCAATATGGAAAACTATAGTAGTGTTCACAGTTGAGACCAAGTCTGGATGCTTGTGTCACGGTGACCTCCTCCAGTTTAAGTGAAGAGATGAATTTAGGTATTTGAAATAACTGATGATGTAGCGTCCTATGTATCGAATCTCTTCGATTTCCAAGAACGCTTATCACGCGCCAAATTAATATTGCGTGATTGGTTTTGTAATATTAAGGATCCCGAGTGTGATGTTAAAATAGAGCGTTTATTTACAGCAAAAGTATACGATAGTTATAGTAGAGACGTTTATCGGAGTACCGTTTCGAACACGCGTTTATAAGTATATGTACGATGTTTCAGTGATCGGTGTCGAAGACGAACCGACTTCTCAATTTTGGTCTGTCTCGTGTCTCGTCGTGTCCTGTCCGGTGTTTTCTCCAGTTTGGTTCTGATTGGTTAGGATAAATATTAGCGGAGGAAAAGTAAAGATTTTTGATTAGACAGAGGGTGTGACGGAAGGACCTTTGGCCGAGGAGTAGGGAACTGTCAAGGAGCCGATTTTCGATGGTCAATGACGTGATTTACAAGTGGTGTCCGTCCGTCGCCTTGGTGGGTCTGTCGCACGTGAGTCCAATCTGTCGAGTCTGGTACTTGTAAATTTTCTGAACTTTCGCATTTAGATATATGACTTAATTCGCTGAGAGGGGCGGTGAGGCACGTCTAACCTTCGGCGTAACAGTCGTAATACAAATAATAAAGTCTTTAGAATTATCGAAAATTAAAGTGAGAGTTATGCTATGAACACGTTTTCCGGGATGGAACAATTTTAAAGATGCTGCTATATCCTATCTCACTCGGTCTCGCTGCCGACTGCGGACGATCTTCGTCACCTTTTATCCAATAATGGTCAGTGTCATCAAGGCAGCATCAGCGGAGTTAATCAATTGTGAGGATGTAGACACTTTGTGCATTCTTAGGGTTAGTCTAGAGGGTTAAGTATAATATTTGTCTTTGTTAATCTATATCCCTACATATCCTGTAAGCAAGACGCTTATCTCAAAGAGATAATTGCCAAAATAGTAGCGACAGGAAGTCTCTTGAACAAAAATCGTCGATGGTGTTCGAGGGGACACCATGAAAACTGGTCCTAATATCGTGAGTGGCGCTGGCCACTCTGCTTTATTAGGTGGACAACGGGGCTTCTTTGTCCCACTTTCTTTTTGATGTGCCATTTTCCGCCTCGTTCCGTCCCATTATCCACAAATGGTCACTGTGTTGCGTCGCTCATTCGCGCGTGGATCTTATCCCTTAAAGAAAGGGTTCGCGTTAAGGCCTCGTTAAAGGTGTTAGACCCGGAGTCAATTACCGGACGTTATTTTTTTCTATTTTTCTCGTCGAGCTTCCTTCTTTTTCTCGCCTTTTCAATGGTCCTTCCTTCTTTGACGGGAAAAGGTCGGCTGACGACCCTTGGGACGTAGGTCGCTTCGGGCCACTGAAGTTTTTGAAGTTTCTGAAGTTTTTTCTAGTTTCGTTGTTTTAAGGGCGCCGGGGCTGTTAATGGGATGTCTGCAAGTGGCTTTGTGAACAGGGTTGCATTTGAAAATTACTGATTGCTTTAATTTGATAATCGTCGATATTATGTCTTGTAATAGGTGTAATTTTATATTATATTAGATATCTTTTTGTATTCAATTATTTATTGTATTTAATTACTTATTAGACTGTAGACTTATCACCATCGTTTATTAAGTTTTTAATTTTGTCGAGTCTTTTACCTGCTTTTATAAAATTCGAATTTTATTTGTGGAGCATGTTATATAAAAATCGTTTCCAATATTTAATCGAAGCATTGAAAGCTAGCAATATTACGATATAAAATGGTACTTTTAATTTATATGTTTAATAATTGGTATTGTGATAGAGCGATACAGATCGAAACTTCGGAAAGTGAATGTAGACAAAACATAATTACATTCAAATATTTCCCTAGCTTTAATATAATATCACAGCATCCTACAAACTTTCTGTATATAATCCAAGGGAAAAATAAAATATCACAGAAATTCAAACAGAAGAGGAAAACTAGAGAGAATATACTTTTTAATTCTGAAATTGGAAGTCACAAGTTGAAGTTAATATTACAAATCAAACTCTATATTCCATATAAATCAAAATAAAAAAATTGCAACGTAAGAGAACTTTCGAATCACGTGATCTAGGTCTAAGAATAATTACAGATACGAATAATTTGAAATAAAATATAAGAAGAATGTGGAGATGAGGCTAAAAAGAGACGTAATACATTAAGGAACATATAAGACGAAATGAAAAGACTAAAAAATGGTGAAGTAAGAACGAAAAATCCCTGAGCACGTACAATAGACGACGTCGAGCAGCTTGAAAATCGCAATTTCCTCACGGATAAGAGATCACGGAGGGCGATCTATCGGTAATTACGTCGGAGGATAGCATCTTCTAAGCAGATTACACGCAGTCGACGATTCTAAGTCGATCAGGGCCCATAAATGGCTTCTCGATCTTGCGAGATCACGCGCCTATCCCTCTTTTCACGGCGCCATGGTTCAGCCATTTTCTCGATTAAGCTCGACGGAAGCCCGGCAACGACCAGCCAGCCTGTTTCTTTCTTACCTCGTCGAAGAAAGTCGTTTCTAGCAGGGCGAGCTAATTTCAAAAGTGCAACCTTATCCACCTCGTTCTGTTCCCCTAGTCCGATCACCTTTTGCCTCCTCCACGCTCTTTTTCTCGATCGAAGTTGACAAAAATGGCGGTTGGTTTCAGAAGGGAAGCTCTTTGTTCCGAGCTTTGGAAAGCCCCTGCAGGTTGCTATTTGCTTGAACGATCGATGGATATTTGTGGATAAGGTTTGGCTTTTGTGTTTTCACGAAATCTTTTTCTTTCTTCTTCATTTGCTTTTAATCGGTTACGTAGTGTTTAGATAAAATGTTCGGAGATTACATAGATCATTAGATAAAATGTTGGATTAGGATTGGGTTCTCTGTTTAATTTTATTGGGTGATCAAACTTTTAGATACAATTTTGGGAAATTGCTAGTTCATTGTTTTCGAAATTTTTCTTTTTCTGCTCTACTTCATTTTAATAGATAATCGAATTTCTGGACAAAATATTGGGAAATAATGTGGTCCATTATTTTCGAGATTTTTCTGTTTGATCTAGATACCTTAAAATATCAGCAGATATTAGGATGAGAAATTAATAATTTATCAGTTTCGTGTTATAGTAATTTCTTATGTTTTTAAAATGAAAGACTTATATTTAGGTGATTATTGTAAAATTATGATTGCTGAAGTTTTAATAGACTTAATGCCGAAATCATTTTTAAGCTAAGTGGAAATAAATAAGGAGAAAAAATTCGATTGGTGTGCTATAGCCATTGCAATTCAATAGAATTTGGCTAGAAAGTTCATTTGTATTGACATTTTCGACTAATATCGTGGTGAGCTAATTTTTTTACATAAATAAGGAGAAAAAATTCTATTGGTTTGCTATACCCATTGCGATTCAATAGAATTTGACTATAAAGTTCAATTGTATTGACATTTTCGACTAATATCGTGGTGAGCTAACTTTTTTACATAAATAAGGAGAAAAAATTCTATTGGTTTGCTATAGCCATTGCGATTCAATAGAATTTGGCTAGAAAGTTCAATTGTATTGACATTTTCGACTAATATCGTGGTGAGCTAACTTTTTTACATAAATAAGGAGAAAAAATTGTCATTTTACATCGTGGAAACTATTGTACATGTTAAAAAAATTATTTTATTAAAAGTTCCTCGATTTAGAGTGAGAAATTATTTAGTGTAAGTAGTTTACTCATAAAGAAAGTGATGGAAGAGATTTTTTATTATTTTATTCTATTTATCATATTATATTCTATTTTTCGTAAGTTAGATTCCGCATAAATTCCTCGTTGGAGAGAAATATACAATCCCTGTATTCGTCAAAAATAATTCAATCAATAATTCTGAATAAATGTAAATTTTCTAAAATTTACCAGTAATTAATCGGAAAATAATTAAACAGATATTTCTCGTACCACATATTCACAGTAATTAAAGGTACCAATAACGCAAGTCTCTTACATCATCGATGAAGCAGTATCTCGACATCGTAATTCCGGA
>NW_016909634.1:322091-325257 GCF_001483705.2 Eufriesea mexicana
TTCCCTGGTTGTTTTCATCCACGATCCACAATTGCATCGAAAATCCATGATTCTGACCACCCTTGATAGTTAATTAACTGTTCCTCCATGCACGGGTCGAAAGCGAATGAAAAGAGGCCTGAAACGTAAAATCGTGGAATCGAGATTATCTGCTCGAGAGGCCGAGGGTGGATGATGGCATCCGGAAATCGCGGTGTGCGTTCCGGTGCACTCGCAGAGAAACATTCCAGCATGAAATATGTCAGACACGCCAAGCAGAAGTTTCGGTCAGGTTTTAGGAGTCCCCATGGATGATTGGTCTGTCCCTTTCTCTCTTGCCCATGCCTTTTCTGATATGAAATTCCTCAGCCAGACAGCGAAAACAATTGTACGCCACAGAGGACCATTCGAGTCGTGAAATTACTATCGGTGATACTGCTATACCTTTTTACTACAATTTTTAGTATTTTTCGATGTGGAAATTTTTATTCCTCTGCAGTTAGAGCATTACTTCTTCGTGGATGAAGAAGACTTTAATTAATAAATTGATTAAAACTGGTAATTTTTAACGAAGGATATATAGGTGTATATATGGGATTTTTATGCAAAGAGTAGTAAAAATGTCTAAAATAATCTTTATTGTTGGGAATAATTAAATAATATTTATTAGGCAATATTTATTACAGTAAGATGATACTTACCATAGTGAGCAGTAACTAAGTAAATTGTACAAAGAATACGTATGAAAGACATGGAATAAAGTATAGCAAATAATATGTACTAAACTAAATAATATTTAATAATAAATATAAATTAACTAGAATTTATTATAGTTAGTACTATCTTAGTAATATCTTCTGTATTTTTAAAAAAAGATAATCAGATAAGAAAAGAATTTGGATTATGTAGTCAAATATATAATTACGAGGGAATATTAATATATCTAAAATAATATTTATTGTTGGGAATAATTAAATAATATTTATTACAGTAATATGATACTTACCATAGTGAGCAGTAACTAAGGAAATTCTACAGAAAATACATATGAAAAATATGGAATAAGGTATAGTAAATAATATGTACTAAACTAAATAATATTTAATAATAAATATAAATTAACTAGAATTTATTATAGTTACTACTATCTTAGTAATATCTTCTGTGTTTTTAAAGAAAGATAATCAGACGAGAAAAGAATTTGGATTATTTAATCAAATACATAATTACGGGGGAATATTAAATTAAAAAATAACCGAGGGGTATGTAAAATTCGATGGAAAAGCCGAGCCACTAAACAGTGATTCAGAAGAAGATACTGGAGACAAATTGGAGAAATTTATCACCCGTACGTGACAAGTGAAATCCATGCAAAGTCGAGACTGGATGTCAGCCACGACACAAACGTAGCTTTCCAACAATGATAAATCCATCTCTGATAAGTTTTATTAAGGGAATACGTATCGGGTCGTCTATTTTCCGAGCATCGGGACGTCGCTTAATTCGGTACCAACCTGATTTCACTGGCCTTTCTGCCGCGTCTATTTCAACCTGCTTCTCTTTCCTCCTTCACCAATATCTCGTGACACCTGGTATTTCCATCAATGATCGAATAATGGGCTAGAAAATGTCACGTTATCAACATTTTGGTCGGACGAATATTAATTCGACGACTCTTTACCTGATCCGGAATATTTTTGGGAATCCAGATGGTTGGAGGATATTAGCGAATAATTTTGAAGGATGGATCTAGGAAACGAAGTAAATTTGACTTCCATGTGAATCTTCTTTTAGTATCAGCAGTGAATGATTTTGACAGAGTGTGGGAAATATTGAGAGGAACTTAAATTGCTGAGGTATAATGCGAATATTTAAAATGCAATTCAAGTAAAATGTGTAATAGGTAATTTATTATTTACTGCTGGTAATAATTTGCTGTGTTGACGAAACATAGAAAATGTGAAAAATAGGAAATGTAGGAAAAATGGAAAATACAGGAAGTCTAAAAAATTTAGGAACTATAGAAAATGTAGGGAACGAGAAATATAGTAATTGTAGTGGATACTGAAAATGCACAAAATAAACATAAAAGTATGGAAAATATAAAAGCTATAATACAGAATAATACAGAAAATTTAAAAAATATGAAAAGTATTGTAGGGTGAAAGAATATACCTAAAAATACAAAAACTGTAGAAAACATAGAAAAATAAATTTTGCTATGTGATACTAATTAATTTCATCTCTAATATGTGGAAGAACATCTAAACATATCATTAATAGTGTAGAAAAATAAATATTACAAGATATTGTTACAAATACTCAATATGAATACACTTTTATTACTAATACCTGTGATAATTAATTCCAAAAGAAAGTATAGAAAATGTACAAAAATGGACTGCAAATTATAATTGTGTCGACAACATCGATAATAAGTAATTACTAAAGGGAAATTAAGAACACAAGATAGGAATGAATTGAGCATGAAGCGTATTTTCGTTAGTAATGTGTTGATAATAAATAATTTCCAATGCAAAGTGCAAATAATACAGGAAACTGGAGTGTAAAGCTTTATTGTTAGTATCGATAATATATAACTTTGAATACAAAATATGGAAAATAAAATATGTACCCGAGGATACAGAGAAACCAAATGTAAAACATTGCAAACGTGTGTAATAATTAATAAGGAAGATGAATTATGCGAAGCGAAATACCAATATAAAATAATGAAACACACGACATATTTTCGTTAACAATATTCAAACTAAATAATTCATTCGTCGAAACACAGGGACTGGAACAATGAAAAATACATAAAAGCCAGATATAAAACCCAATTTCAATAAATAACATCCCAAATCGAATAACAAAATTAATTATAAAGAATTATATATGATAAATTCATCCTATAAGCGAGTCAACAATGAACAAACGGGAAATAAATTGCATCCCAGTTTTTAGACATTATAATTATAATGATTGTATATAAAAATAAGCCCAATTTTATTTCCAGTGCTGTCAGTAAATAATACCCCAATTTAAGTAATAAATTTAATTATTCTGAATTATATCTATGATTATAAATTATTCATCTTAAATAAATTAATGAACAAGTCAACAATGAAATAGAAAATACAGAATAAGTAATGAACAAACTGAAATTAAATAATAAATTGTATTC
>NW_016909634.1:325458-369842 GCF_001483705.2 Eufriesea mexicana
AATAGTAATTAATAATAATAATAACTAATAATAAATAATTAATAATTAAATAATAAATAATAATTTAGATAACAGTAATACCGATAATAGAAATTGGAAAATAAACAAAATTGCTATAGTCTTCTCCTTATCTTCAACAACTCATAACAACATTTCTCTCCTAACCTACACCAATAACTCCATCAGCCACTTGCCAATACCAAGAACGCCTCCACTCCTCAAAAGCCTTGAGTAAACTTTCTTCAGTTCCCGTGTTGTCCAGTCTCCTCCATTTTCATCGATTAGAAATTCTCTGGGCAGGAAATGGTCTCTCACGGAAAGAAACGACAAGAACCCAAACCTAACCTCACTTCACTCCAGGTACACCGTAGACCGTCGAGCACGTCCACTCTGCTGTGCCGTTCTTCTTCTTCCTCTTCTTCTTTTTCTTCTTCCTCTTCTTCAACTTTCTCCTCTTCAGCTTCCTTTTTGCCCCGTCGATGGGCCACGATGCGGCGAGCGAAGGTCCCGCAGGCAACGCACAAAAGAATCAAAGCACAGTGGTGGCGCCACTGGTCAGTAATATTCTGGATGGTCTGCGCTCTAGGTTCGAGTTGCTTCGTGTTTAGATAAATTGCTCTCAGCGCTGGTGCTGCCTTTGTTTAGTCGTTATTCCTTTCGCCAACTGCTTCTGATCTTCTCTTTTTTCTTTTCAAGGCTCATTTCGTGCTTGCTCTTTTCTTTGTTCTTTGTGCACGTGATTGCAAGGAGATTTAAGAAGAGGATTATTGAGAATGAAGTCTGGTTTCGTGTGATATTTTCGTGGGTAATTATGAAAGTGAAATATTCGAATTAAGTCGAATATTTAAGTATACATAAAGAAACGATATTATCAGTTATTTTATGTTGCATGATTATAGTGAAGCGAAACAGTACTTTGCGATATGGAAGAAGGTTGAATTGTTAGATCGAGTTTGCAACCTTGTCCTAATTAATTTTTTTAATTTATGATGGTAGCATAACTTTTGGTATTTTTAAACACAACGTATATGATTCAGGATGTTTCTGTAATCACAAACACACTTGTTTTTTGATGCAGGGTTATGTGGATATAGATCTGCAGGATGTGTTATTGTTATAACCATAACAAATTTTTAGTGTTACAATTTTAGGTAAATTGTATAAATAAATTGAAATAATTATGTGTACCTAACCAAATTTGAATTATGGTTCAATAGAAAATAACCATACATGTTTCTTATTAATACTTATTTTATTATTTACTTCACTATGTTTCTCATTTTATTAATTTTTATTTATATTTGTACAAATAGTTATATTATTTTCTGTTTTGTCTATTTGCCATTTATTTTTATTTATTTTTATACGCAATTAATAATTTCTATATTCATTTATATATGTGGTTCGCATTGATATGTGTACAAGTATGGAGAATATTTTTATTTATCATTAGTTTACCCTTCTTTTTTAATATATAATATGTTTCTCTATAAAATATTATTTAACATTTTGGTGATAATTAAGCATTATACAAATACCTTTTTACATTCACTGTAGATTTTTACGTGACACCGTATATATTAGTTTTTTTGTTTCACAAGTAATATACTTGTAATTTACACGAAAAATGAGTAAATTTAAAGTTTCAATTTTGGGAAATGTATTACTCGATTAATTGAAGTTTTTTATATTTCGAATATATATTAATTACTTTGGAGAAATGTTTTCATTACGAATTTCATATTCCTATTTTATCTTTATTCACGCTTCACCAAAAATGTTTGAATATAACTGTTCATTTTTTCTAAAAGCGTACAATATTCCATTACGAATCCTTTCGCCAGAATTTTCGATTTTCTCTTCATCTCGTTTGCCATTCCGCTACAAAGGATATTAAAAATTCTCATTTTACGTCAAAGATAATTTCCAACGTTTCAGAAACACAAGCTGCCCTACCGAAAATCCTTTCGGAAAGATATTTCGATTTTTTCGTAATATCGTTCTTTCTCACAGATGGTACTTAAAAACCTCATTTTTCATAAAAAATAAGTTTTTGCTCTTTGAAAACTTCTACAAATTCGTCAAGATATTCTCCATCAAAATTCTCAATATTTTGAGCACTGCGTCCATTGAAATTAATTAAAATATAATTAATTAAATAATTAATTAAAGAATATCTCGTCTTAATAATTTTTTATTTAACATTCAATATTTGTTGAAATAGAAAAAGTGCTCGTCATAGCAATATTTGCTTCTCTTCGTGCTGTATAATTTTTGTTTGGAGAATTTCTCGTGTAATAAGTTAATTACGAGCAATTGTACATGCCACAGTTAAATGATTCACCCTGCATATTTTGAATAAAAATTATATTTTGTAACATTCCAACATTGTATTCTATAATTTTCTTATTTACTCTATAATTTCTTATTTATTCCATAATTTTCTTATTTATTTATTTATTTTTAATTATTATTCTACAATATGTATAATTCTTTTATCTTCTAATATATAACATTTCCTTATTCAATAACATACACAAATTTTTCTTTCCTTTAACATATAATATTTCCTTATTTCGTTACTTTATTTATTTTTCAACGATCTAATGTTATCTCATAACACGTACATGAAATTTCCCTATTTTCTTGCTCGCTTATTTTCTTATTTAGGTGTTTATTCTTTATTTTTGCATATTATACTCTAACTCTGCTGTTGGTGAAACATCGAATATACATTTTGTATATTTGGAAACGTACGTTTACGTCTATTAAAATTAAGGGTGGCTAAAGGAATTCATTTTCCATGAAAAATCCAAACGAAATGGGAATGCCGGCGAGTCGAACGCGTTAACCCGAATTAACGTCGATGAAACGCGAACAAACTTTCCATGCACGTTAGCCACGGCACACGTTCATTAGCACGTGTAATTTTCCAAACAATATTGGACTTTCACCCCCACCCAGCTCTGAGCCAGATAACAAACGTAATTACTCGGCTCCTTTTTTACGCGTGCATTTTCAGCAAACATTTTCGCCGAATTTCAATCGGCCCCTTGCGATATTTCCGTGATATACCTTTAAGCGAATTTAATCGACGCAGGCAGATATAATTATCGGAGCCGGCAATTAAACGATCGTTAATAAGCTTCGATGCGAACATTTCACCGGGAGAAATAATTATTCCGATGAAACAAAACAAAAACGCATTATCTCTTCTTCCTCTTCCCCTTTTTTTATCTTCCACTGTTCGAAATTTCAATTTCGGCTTCAAACTTTACTAACTTTTTCTCCATTTTTAGATTTTAATTCATTTGGGACTAAGTAGGAAATTTTAAATTTTCAATTGTTGGGAAATTTTATTCCTTATATTAGGGATTATTAACATTGTATGGTTTTGAATTTTGCGAATTTTGCAAATTTTCTGCAAGGAACAATAGTAGTGAAATAATAATATTATTTTATTATTATTGTTGTTATTATTATAACAAGTTTGGGAAATTTTCAACATTGGTATATTCTTAAATGTTTTATTTATTGTCATCAGTTTAATTTCGATCTTTTGTACCAAATGTTCTCATGTAATTCATATTAGGAGGAAAATAAAGTAAAAGAAATAAAAGCGCAAGAAACGTTAAAAATGACAAAAATTACGGAGGGTAAAATGAAGTCATCCGTCGTTGTCTATTAATATTCCACGAGATTCGCCTCGAAGGGCCTCCATTCCCCGAGCATAAGAAAAAGCACCCCCACATTTCTCTAATTTCACCTTTTTCGCGAGAACCAGGTTGAAATATTTTTCCCTTGCTAATTTCAGTAGATCACAGGCATACTGGGCCTAGACAGTGACGTATCTCACAGTATTTCGTCAATTTTGCTTCCTGGCCCACGAAATGTCTAGGCAAACAACCCTCTTTTGAATTTTCGACGAATTAAACGTGCTCCTGTTTTTTCGTTTGCCTGTTCTTCCTTTTTGTTTCTTCGAAATAGGTGAAAAGTTTTTTCCCGTTTACGAGCAGTTTCTTTTATTGAATTCGATTCGATTCCTACGAGGGAGGATTGGTTTGGAGGGCTGTTTCGGAGATTGGATGGAAGTAAAGTGAATTGAGAGTCACATTTTGGTAATTAATAGGGTGGCGGATGGTTTGGGGTTGAACGCAGTCGTTGCGTTGTGGTTTCCTGTGCGATCGAACAGTTTCGAAGGCTGATAGCGAATTTTATGGTAGTGCTTGAGGATGTTAACGATTGGTCGGGATAATGTTTTATTTTACTGAATGTGATTGGGTGTTTATAGCGATGCAATTGTTGCGTTATGCGCTGTTAGTAATTTTGTATTTTAATGTTTGTACTTCGTGCAGTAAATTTTATACTGTATCATGATTTCTACGCGTAATGGACAAATAGATTAACACTAAACCTAACACAGTTTTAAGAACAAATTTTAGATATTCGATTAAAAATTCTGCATTCAACGTTATTACTTTCTTTGAAGCTTTTCTTCTTACATTTGTTCATTTATCGGTTATTTTGATCGGTCATGATAGGTTTAGTGTCAACCCATTCACGAGTAAGCGTTGCGGTGGTCTTAAGACGATTTTGCATTTAACTCACTAGCGCCACCACGGCTCGTATCTGCAACGAGCGTTGATCGCGAATATCGTACGCATCGTTGAACTATTTTCTAATTTTTCTGATATGATCTTGGAATTTTCTTCTTACCACAGGTGCCATATTGTTTGCATAACATTGTTTTCACAGATTCTTTAACTGTACATGCACTATCATACTTGTAAAAGAGTTGATCTCTTCTCCCTGATCTTTTATAGGGTAAAATAATTATACAGTTGACATTACGTAATTTACATATATATTTCTTTCCTTCTTATTTTATTTTATTTTATTTTTATAAATATATATTTTTAAAGGTCTACATTTCATAGTTTATAAAGATTATACTAACAGTAATTAAACAAATACAGAGGTATTTCTAATCGAAATGTTTCATGAGCTAAAGAATAAATTTTGGAGTATAATAAATTAAAGAGTATAATGTAGTAAAATTTGGTTATACTTACACAGTATAGGAAATTTAAAGGAAGACTTTCTGTCATACAGTCGACGATATTTTTAAAATGGTAAATGAGAAATCATATGCAAATTAAGACGTAGAATTATTTTTCTTCGACATTCCACACATCGTTATTTAATTTTAAATTTAATATATTAATTAACGTCGATCTTTAGAATCTGATTAGCCCTTAGAGTGCGGACGATTTTCTGCAGAAGCGTTTCAGAGGGACTGTGCGTGCCTAACGCTTACGATCGCTGTGGACGGAATACTTTTCGCTCGTGCGAGCCCTGTTGATTAACTGTTCAAGGCGCAACTAACAAGTTATTATTGTAATTCTTTTGCAGCAGGTTAAATAATAAAAGAACGTTATTTTCAAGCATCAATTATCTATTAGAATCAATAAAATTTACAATATAACTTAACATAAAAATAAGGAACAAAAACTAAACAAAAATTAATAGTTTATTTATGTATGATAAATTTTTTTATATTGTTAATATCGTTGTACGTATACAATATTGTTAATACGTTACTAATGACACTCGGAACAGATATACAAAAGAATAAACCCGTCCTCGCGTCTATTATATGTTCCATCATTTGTCTTTTTTTACTGCCGTTGCTAAGAAACACACATATATTTGTCTCACATAAAGTTACATGTAATACTATTACATGGAAGACCGAAAAAATTGAACAACGCATATATGCGTCCACCGTCCCTGCTGGTGACTTTCGCCGGACGCATATATGCGTCCATAGCGCTCTAAGGGTTAATAGGTGACTGAGAGTCACCTCTCGAGTGCAACAGGTTAATACACAAAATAAAATTCATGTCACGCACTCTCTTTTTCTTAGCTCATCCTTTTTCTCTTTCATCGCACGAAGATTGTCCCTCGCTCGCTCTCTCTCTGTCTTACTCTCTCTGATTTACCGGAAGATCTGATCGGATATCCGAAGCTGCCAGGTTCAAACGGTGAAATTACCGTCTCACCCAATTCTTAACACCGCGAGACGTCAATCTGTGGGACGCTGTACCCGGACGATTCCCGATTACCCGCGGGAACAAATCCAGCAGGGTCGTAAGGCACGCGCCACAGGACCAGAGGGCGATAAATCACACCGGATGCGAGATTAGGGTGGCGCTACAAAGTAGCATGAGACAGGTAACACGATTCCCATTGAGATCCGGGGCTGGCTGCGTGCCAGGCCACCCCCTCCACTCTGTTGCACCTCACCCTCGACACTCTGTCGCTCTCTTTCTCGTAATCTGACCGTTCCTTGCCATCTCCTGCTGTCCTCGTTTCACTTTTCTGTATTTCGTTACGCTTGAATCGCGTTTTCTTTTTTCTTTTTCGTTTTATTTTGGTAATTCACGTAGCAGGGACGTCTGTGGGATTTTTTGGAGGATTATGGGTAAATACAGTGATCGTTTATTAATCACTGAGATAGTTTTACTTTTGAACCATTTTTCTATTCTTTTTATCCGTTCATTTAACATTTTCATAGGTTTTCTGTATTGATAATGCGGCAAATAAATTATTTAAAAGTGTTGCGAAGCTCGCGTGTGTAAATAAAAATATAACAAAAATTGTTCGTATCATATGGAAGAAAAGATAGTCGGTTATTCATGGTAGAGTAAATAGTGATGTAGCTTGAGAATCTTAGTTAGGTTTTACATGGAACAACTTTCAGAATAATGCGCGTATCAGAAGTCACTGCAAACTATGATTGATCTGTACTACTAGCTGCACGGATGGACTGCAAGTGAAAACAGATCGTCTACTGTCAGACACATTTTACAGTCGATATCACGTGGACGTAACGTTTGTAATTTTTCACGGATTTGTGGTTTGAAAATATCGTTCCTACATATTTCCTCGGTAAAATACAAATATTTGTTCATCACTTTTGCGATATTATTTAACATTCACCGCTTAAATTTCATCGAACGAATATAAATTTCGTTTTACGTCCAAATCTCGTTAAAAGTAAAAATAACTTATTCTGAAAAATTCTAGAAGCACAAAATTTCAAGAAACCCAAAGATCCATATTCCCAATAAAATATAAAACGACAAATAAAACAATAAACAAGTAAACAACAGAAAAATAGGAAAATGGTTAAAATAATAATAAAAATATAAAATAAATACAAAATCTCAGCAGAACGAAATGCTCTCGCTGCTAATTAAGCCCAAGAATTGTAAAGACGAAAAATCTGAGGAAAAGCAAAGATCCTTGCCCCTAATTAACTGCATATATTCGAAAAACAAAAAGTCTCGCAGGAAACAAAGACCTTTGCGCTGAAAAACATCTTCGTGCAGTCATAGCCAAGGAGAAAGAGCAAGGCAGTGAAAAAATTACGGCGGAATTGAAGCCGGTGATTAAGATTTAAACGGTCGGTGCTTCGAAACCGAAACGGAGTAGGAGCTTCCGGGAGAACCGCGGCGATAAAAAGATATTGGTGGTCGTAAAGACGCGAAAGCGTGCCCGTAAAAAAATTGGACGCCGCTGGTATAAAAGCGCGGAACTTCCTAATGGGACTGGGCGTAAAAATAAGGGATACGGTTCCGCGTTAAACAGCCCTGGCTGGAATAAATAAGCCTCGCAACGAACGAAAGTTAGCCACCTCTTCCGCCTTTAATATTCCTCCTTTGACGACGATTTGCTCTACCTTTCTAAAGAACCTCCCTTCGATCCTTGAATTACCAGTCTAGCCTCGCTGCGTTGTACTCTGCGCCCTTTTCCCAATCCTCGCGATGGTCAAACTTTTTGTTACTGCTTGGAGGAAGCATTTTTAAGTTTCACCTAGAGGAACTGGTGGCTTGATTGATATTTGAGAAATTTGGAATGTTTCTGATAGATAAGGTTACTTTACCTCAGAATTACTGAGAAATCGGCCAATATTAGGTGGAGGTTGAGGTTTGGTTGGTTATAATGTCGTTCATAATTGGTCCCAGGACTGTTTATATCCTTATTGCCAGCATCCCTTGATTCGTATACACGCGTTATCACCTAGTCACCACTTGGGCGAACCTTAGCAAGGATTAATAAATCGCTCATAAGACGATAGGCATAAGGACCCAAATTATTTAAACATCCACCACCACCGAAAGACGTCGAAGCTAACACACAGCCCCAATATTATTCACAACCAATAGGAAGACACATTCACCATTTACATTTCGCATCAAACAATCGGTAGACATACAAAACTTATAAAATAACCGAAACAGCAGTCACGAGAGTTGTAAAAATTTTAAGAAGACAAGACAAGCATCACGACCAGACAGTCAAGACAGACCCAGACGATCAACTCAGAGACAGTGACACGTTAGAGACAGTCATTCTCCATAACCAGGTCTAGCTTTATTAACACTAGGTTTGCGGAGACTATCTGTATACCTATTTCTAAGGATAGAACTAAACTAATCAGCCATTACGTCGACTTGAAATATAATTTAGTTCATTTGTAGCGTCTTATGTATCGAATCTCTTCGATTTCCAAGAATATCACGCGCTAAATTAATATTGCGTGATTGTTTTGTAATATTAACCCTTTGCACTCAGTAATTTTTTAGCTACAGAAAAGTAGATATTCAAAGATTCTCTATTAAAAAACTGACGGTACTTTTTTGAGCAGTAAATAAAGAATTGTAAAATAATAGAATTGTAAAATTATTTTATTTCAATACCTTTCACACTGTTACATTACATTAAATTTGATATATTAATTAATATCGGTCTTCCAAATTTTATGAAATGGTGATTGAAGCTCACCTCTCGAGTGCAAAGGGTTAACATTAGGTTTACGAACGCTATCTGTATACCTTTTTCTAAGGACACCTGTCAAATTGACAGGTAAAAGAAACCACGTACCTTTTCCTTTAACGATTAGTTTAATTTAAAAACAATTATATGTTATATTAACAGTCTTAATATAAGTTAACTAATCTGTTAGCATCGTATAATTGGAGTAACTCTTCCGTCAAATTGTCGGGTTCTGTAAATCTAGTGTTAATTTAGAGGAGGCCGCATCTCAGCAATATTGTTGCATCTTCATAAACGAGCCTTACAAGTCCCATCGTGAGGGTTGCAGTGTTCGGGACGCAACATGACTAAATCACCTGTTTTGATAGTTTTCTTGTGATGAAATCCGTAAGTGTTACAAGAGTCACCAGTTTAGATAGAACAGAATTGTCAAAAGAGTTTCCAATTCGATTAGATACGAAAATATTCATGGTAACGTGTATACGGGGTTTTACGGAGTCTCGCTTCTGTAGTCCCTGCTTTGCTAGTGCCATAGTTACGCATAATCTGAGTACCAAATGCAATTGAGTTAACATTACAGAGTCTACGGGAAAAACGAAACAAAGTGAAAAAGAAAGAAATACAGTTCAACAGAAACTTTGAAAATTTACAATAAATATGACTACACGTAGACTACTCATTACGGGAGATTTTAATTATTTTACTTACCTTACTTACCTTACTTCGCCTAGTTTATTCTTCTTACTTCGCATATCACTTTAACAGATATTGCCCACTCTTAATTTTCAAAGTTCGAGGAGAATATTGAAAATTTACAAGAGATAGGACATATGTTAAACTTTGTGCGTAGCTCTTTGCTTGGTATCGTTTCCGAAAAATTATTTTTTAGGAAACTATACCAATTACCAGGTCTCACCACGTGGAGGTGGCTACGCATCGAGACCCGACATGCGCCCTAGTGGCGCAGCCTGCTGGCGCTACCTGTATCAAAGGTACCCTAATCTAACTTGGAGCGAATTAAGTTAAAGTGACTCTACCGACACTTTATTATATTTCGTGTCTTACAAAAGGGGTTTCGGTTCGGTATACTGAAACTCTACTGTCGCAACGCTAAGATATTTTCAAGTTCCCATAAAAATAGGGAATGAAATATCAAACACGCGAGCAAATAGAAAATCGCGACGCGCCCGAACGAGATCGCGATTATTCGAAAGACCGACTAGCCTAGGCGATGTACTCCCGTGTACAGAGATAACTTCATACCTCGGCACCCTCCCGATCGGGCCTAGCTCAATTCCAGTCACTGTCGCACTCGCCAAGACTTACACGTGGACCAAGGATAGTCCCTGAACCAATGAAACTTCTAGTGTCAACGCGAGGGCCCTGCTGGGCGGTTGCCGGCCAAGACAGACACTTCGCATCCCAGCCACACGGGGTAGAACTTAATCATCCCTGTGGTCTAACCGTAGATGGTACTAGTCCGTCAGCCAGCATGTGCCCGAGCCCCAGTCGCGTACGACTTAGGCAGCGGACCGCCCCGTCGAGGTCAGAAGACGCACTGATCCGAGGGGGTCACCCTGGAACCCGATGCATGACGAGATTGACAGTGACTGGAAATGAGTGTCGGAGACGAGTCGTGAGGATGACTTACGAAGCATGTACTTATCGAGTACACGAGAGCACGTCGCGTAGGCTAGTCGGTACTTACGAACGATCGCGATTATCGCGAGAACAATTATGTTCTATTTGCTAAACGAGGGGGATAAGAAAATGATAGAGAATTTATAAATTTCGCTCCAAGTTAGGTAGCTTACCTTTGTACAGATAGCGCGCACATGATACTTAGTCTATGGATCTATCTTATGATTACTTAAAAGTAAACGCACGCATCGTTCATTGATGTGTCGCAAACAGAATCTTGAGAAACCTAAAAGCTAAAACAGAATATATTATTGTTAATATGTAGCTGAAAGGAAAGGGATTAGTACGAGGAAACCATCAAGGCTAATAACCAAATGGAACGAGCAAGCCAACGACGAGACCTGAGCAACATAACTACGAGACAGAAACATTCCAACGGTGAGATATAAACATACCAACGAGGAAGCGCTCGAGTATTATACGAAATACTCGAACGCTCTAACGAAAACAAATAGAATGGAAGTCGTAAAATTTGTGAAAGGAAAGGATTAGCCAACGATGAGACATAAATAAACCAACGACGAAGCATTCGAATATTGTACGAAATACTCGAATGCTGAAACAAAGAGACAAATAGAATGAAAGAAATAAAATCTGGAAGAAGAAAAATAATTAGAACCTGAAAGAAGAAATTATTGTTAAATTATTTAAGAGAGTGAACAATGGCCACTGAATAGCCATTGATCTAACCAACGATGATATACGAATAAACCAACGACGAAGCATTCGAATATTGTAGAAAATACTCGAATGCACAAACAATGAGAATTAGAATAAAAGAAATAGAATCTGAAAGAAGAAAGATAATTAAAACCTGAAACAAAAAATAATTAGTGCCTGAAAGAAAAAATATTAACGCGGACGTTCCGAAGTCGTACCGACAACTGGCTCGAGCCTTCGCGCGGGCCCCCTTATATAGCGGTGGCCGGCCGAAGATCGGCGAAAATTTCCGGACTTTATCGATTCCATTAATTGTTACTTTTCTCGCCTTAATCGCCAATAATTTATTAATTTTTTAATTTTTATTATAAATTCACATTGCGAACAATTTGTTATTGATAATTTTAATTTGTTATTAACAATGAGTGTAATAATTTATAAACTTTTTGTGAGTTATAGTTATATTTTAGCATACGTACGTACGCATAAATTCAAGTAACAACCAATAATTTAATTTTTTGACTTTTATTATAAATTTACTTTGTGAACAAGTTATTAACAATATTAATTTGTTATTAATAATCGGTGTAATGATTTTAAATTTTTTGCAAATTGCTGGTACTTTTTATCAAACGTGCATTATAAGTTCAAATAATAGCCAATAATTTATTAATTTTTTCACTTTAAATTATAGATTTACGTTGTAGGCAATTTGTCTTTAACAATATTAATTTCTTGTTAATAATAAATTTGGTAATTTATACACAGTTTTATAAACTAAAACTGTATTCGCATCACCATAGAACAAATTTCTATGATACATAAATGTATGTTAAAATATTTTTGTTCCCTCTATATTTTTGTCTGAAATGAAGTATTACACGAAAAGCATAAACATCAAAAGATTCTTTCTCATCTCAAAATTTGGGTGGAAGTTTATTTTGGAACTGCTTTATATTAAAAAGTCATTAATATTTATGTATCAAATAACGAAACTGTTTGATTTAGAGAAATTACTCTTAATTTTGCGATTATTATAAAAGAGTATATGAAAACATGTACATATTATGCATAGAAAAAGTGAAATATACTGAACGATGATTTTGGCGCCAATTATTCATCACCCCAATGGCCCTAATGAAGCAATATATGCGAACAATGGTTGCATGACGACAAGAATATACGTAGAAAGTATTTTTTGAGGACTAGGTTAAAGTTTTTATATGCAATTATAATTATCCAGGAATATAAATAATTATAATTATCGACATTAATAAATTCGGGAAACTCTCACCTAACTTGTAACACAGCAAGGAACCTCCAAACGTTTTCACATTTTATGTAATACTTGATGTTATTAAAAAATCTTGTCTCTTTGTAGAAGCTCGAATTTTTCGAAAACTGGTGATGATAGCGAAATTTCGATGTCGGATTCGTTTTCAGAAATTGTAAACTTAATAAAAATCACCTAATGTAAATGACAGATTAGAGAAACAGTTGAAATTTGTTAGACAGAGATATTCCTTATTATACTACTAATTAATACATTCAGACACTGCTAACCAGAACCTGTACAACTCGAGAACGCGATTAATATTTAAATGAGACATTTTTTATATAAATTCCCTGGTATCCACTATTCCCGAGAAATCTAAAATTCTCAAGAATTTCACCAATCCTGCAGCAACTTTTTCCACTCTCCTCATTTTCCAGATTCCAATGCCATATCTCCTCATAATCACTGATCTGGAGGGGCATTCCACATGTCCCTTCGAAATTCCTTTAAAAATTTCTCTGGGCTTCGAAAACGTCGCAACTCTCATATTCTTTGCGCGAAACATCTTCGTCATTCAATCTTCGTCTCAATCCGGTTCTTAGCTTCCTATCCACTTCGATCGCTTCCCTGGCAGGCTGAAATGTTTGCGCGAGTCGGGGGTGCGTTTGCTCGAATTTCGGATCGAGTTCCTCCAACCTCACACCCCTCCTCTACCTGGCGAATATTTCGATTCGGCGAACGGTCGAAAGTTTCCCTTACATATGTTTGGATTCGCCGGCAAATATAGCCCTATATTAACCGTGCGACCCGGCACTGCACCCCCGGGGGTGCTTTTGACGCTTTCGAGCCCTCTCTGTCTCTCCCATGCCTACACGCGTTCGAGTTACGCTTTCTAATTTGCGCGGCAGCCTCCTCGAAACGAATTTCGGATCGAATTGTCGCCGAATGGACGGACGATCGATTATTATGGTGAAGTTGGAGGATTGATTTTCCGATGTGATTATTTGATGAAAATGGGGGCTCGAGACGAGTGTAGGATTCGTTTGGAAATATTTCGTGGTGAGTTTTAGTACTATTTTGTGGATTTCTATGCTTCATTTTGGGAATCATTGGGGATAATATTGTCAGGTTTCTTAGGAGATGTAGGTCTTTATTTATTTTATGGAATTGAGGATTAATTAATAGAAATTGGTTTAAACGTAAGAAGTTAGAAATTAGACCAGTTTTGATTAGGATTTTAATTTATTGTTAGTCTAATATCATGATTAGAATTTTAGATTAAAATTTTATTTATTATTGAAGTACGAGTAATTTGTTTATTATATCGATTAACTTCTCGAGAGAAGAAGCATAAATTATTCTAAGTATAAAATTGAAATTTTAGAAAATACAAAAGGATTGTAGCTTGTGACTCATTTTTTATTTAATACTGTACTGTAGATTTAATTTTCTTTATGAGCATTTAAAGAGGATTAAGTAATAAAGGTTAATTTTTAAAATAAGATTATTCTGCATAAGACATGATGTATAGCAAATTTTACTTACTTATTGTGTCTAAAGTGGTGAGAAATATGACTTTTAAGACATTAAGAACCGTAATTTTTAATCTACTGTGTTGTGCAGATAATTCTTTTTTATGAGTGCTTGCAGAAATATAAGTAGAATAATGAAAGCTAATTTTTGAACTAGGATTATCCTTACTGTTTCCAGTACGATTAAATGTGTTCTTGTCTGGTGGGCTTGGGTATTTAATGTTTCATTAAGTGTAATGAAATTTTTTTAATATTTTTGTTCCACGTCCATTAAAACACCTTATGAATCCGATCTTGTGCATTTGCTTACGGAAAAATAAGTAGGAAGAACAAATTTTTAAACTGAAATCATTCTGCATAAAACATGAAAATTTTATAAAAATGCTAATAAGAATAAGAAATAAGAATTTTATTTAAAAATTTTATTTGAAAAATTCCTTTAAAATAGTATAATAACTGTATAACATTGTTCAAACATTATTAAAACATTATTAAACAATGATGCTAAAAATTAGAATTAAAATTTCCACAAAAATTATTGATATTTCAAAATCATACTTGCCAATATTAGAACTTCAAGTAAACTGTCCTCAGTTTAAGGAACAAATTATACATATCAGAGGAAATAAAACAAAGTATAATATCAAAAGAGAGATTGTGAAGTAATTTTATCTTATTCCTTTTAGTGATAATTATAATTTTATAGCATATTCAGTCATAAAATAAATAAGAATTCTATTCCAATGAAGATACCCTCATATCGTTGGCTGTTATGGCACCTTAACTAATTTTTATAACGAATAATTATTTCTTAATCATTATTAACAGGGTATATCCTGTATACTAGATTTTAATAGTGAATAATGGAATGTTGGTTGTACAGCAGATAGAGGCACTAAGTTCTGCAGCTGTAAGTATCAGATAATAGGTAAATAGAAGTTGAACGTTTCAGTAGATAGCAGCTCCTAAGCGTTAAATATTATGCAAGAGGGTTGCATTAAACTTGAGATGCAAAAAAGATTAATTCATGATGTGTGGAGGGAATCATGGCAGTTCGGCTCCTACTATGAGTCTACAAATTTTTGAAATTTGTACATATTATAAACTATGAACATACTATAATTTTTTTTTATTTATACTTATATGAAATTTTTATCATTTATATAAAAACATGGACATATGTCATTTTTGGAAATTTTCTTTGAAAGATACTGTGGATTTTTGTGTAAATAAGTATTCCTTATATTGTTAGTAAAATTTCTATTTCTATTTTGTTAGAATAATATAATTTTTTTAATTAATATTAAAAAATTATTACATGTGCTACATATGATAATTTAGGTATTATCGTTACATGCTTCGGTTGTATATGTGTATATTGGGCATGTGTGACAAATTTTATATTTAATATGTTACTTCTGTATTATATATAATATTATATATATGTTCAAAATTTTTGTTTTTATTGTATTACATGCTTTACAAGTTACCTAATTTAAGATTATACTAATAGTAATAATAATTCTACGATTATTACAATTGATATGATACAAAGATGACATGGAATTTTCAATTTTCAATTTCATTAAATAAATTAAGAATCCATTTCTGTAAAAAATAAATTCATCCCCATTATTTTATTGCATTTAACACAAAACGACACAGTACTTTCAATCACTTAGAAAACAACAAATATTTTCTTAAAAGGTTAAGAAGAAAAATGAACAATAAATGTCGAATTCTAATTAAAAGTACGAAAATGGTACTTGATACAAAATCACCTTCCTTAACACTAGAACTACCAATGCAGTTAAAAATTTACTGGTCTCACAATTTTCCTTTCTACAATTAGAAATATATATTTGCTTTAAAACAAAAATTGATGTCAACTCATATTGAGATAAAACTGTAATTAATATATTTACTGATCTTCATGGTATCACTATAATTACTATTACCTATGTTTGCTATGTTTAGGCAGTTTTAGTGTTAAATCCTTAAAGCATACTTCATAATCCTACATTACAATTCGTTGATTAACTTTCCATGAATTTAAACAATCCATAAATCTCAATATCTCAATTTTCAACCCTAAAATATCAAAACTCAAATCACCAAAAGTAAAAGAAAAAAAAAAAAAAAGAAAAACAAGGAAAATAATAGACACGAAAATCCCAGTATCAAATCTACCCTTCACGCATGGTAAAAAAAAAAAAAAAAAAAAAATGGGAGAAAGAACTCATGGATTCTCTCCACGGGGAACAAATCTCGAAGCGATTACGGATCGAACGAAACACGGCGTCCATATTTCAACCCCTACTTCGGCGAGGGGGCTGGAAATCATCGCGACTGGTCGCGTATTTGCCGCGGTCGATGGAAGTCATATTAAACGTATTAAACAGCCAGAATAAATATCAATTTGATTGATCACTATCGGGGATGGTTTTCAATTCGTTCCGTCTCGTTCCGGGGTTACTTTTTCCATCGGGGAACGCCATCGGTGATTTATGGTCGTTACTTGGAGGCGTGCTGGTCGTCATCAGCTCGATTATTCGCGCTTTCGTTCGTTAGAAGCTTGAAGAGCTGAATGGACTGGTCGATCGCGACGTTATCGAGATTTTGTTATTCTTTTGTTAGCATTGAACGAGGGTGGGGTTGGGTTCTTGAGATTGCTCGATCGATGGCGAGCTTTTTCAGCGAGGTTTACATTTTGATAAATGATTTTCGAACCGCTTTGACGGTGAAATTTTGTCGACTTCGTTCTTCGTTTGTTTGTTGGCTTGTTGGCTTGGAAATAGCGTATTTTTCAGCAAAAACGAGGGGATATTTATTGAGATTGTTCCGTCCAGTGAGAGTTCTTGTTTCGATGAAGATATTTGAGTGAATTACATTTTGTTAAAAAACATTTTTTGGTGAAGTATTACTCTCTGCTTTGGGGATTTTGTCGTGGGAAACGGATATTTGAAAAGGTAAAATTTAATAGCAAAAGAGATTGTGGGGAATCTGTTGTAAATATTTAGTATGACGTATGCTTGTTACTATAAGACAAGATTTACTATAATCAATTTATTTATTTAGTATATATAGTATAATTAATATATCGAGTATATTCGCTATATTCGATATGTTTAGTATATTTAGCATATTCAATATATTTAGTATATTCAATTCGTTCAATATATACAGTTTATTCAATATAGTTAGAGTATTTATTATATTTAATATATTTGCAAGTTCTTATTCTTGTTAAATTTAATTTTTCATTTGTGTTATAGGCCACATTTTTATATAGAACTAAGCAGTATATAAATTTGACAGAAGTTGTTAATTATTTATTAGATTACTATAAAATTACTATAAAAGAATATGATCTTATTTAAAGAAAGAAAGTCCTAATTTTGTTAACAGGAATTATATTTACTTCTATCTGTTTTATTTTGTTATTTTGCATATTGTGGGGAATCTGTTGTAAATATTTGATATAACGTATGCTTGTTACTATAGGACACTATTTACTATAATCAATTTATTTATTTAGTATATATAGTAGTATTAATATATCGAGTATATTCGCTATATTCAATATGTTTAGTATATTTAGCATATTCAGTATATTTAGTATATTCAATTCGTTCAATATATACAGTTTATTAAATATATTTATTTAATATATTTGCAAGTTTTTATTCTTATTAAATTTAATTTTTCATTTGTACTATAGGTCACATTTTTATATAGAACTGAGCAATATATAAATTTTGCAAAAGTTGTTAATTATTTATTAGATTACTATAAAGTTACTATAAAAGAATATGATCTTATTTAAAGAAAGAGAATCCTAATTGTGTTAACAGGAATTATATTTACTTTTATCTGTTTTATTTTGTTATTTTGTATATGTGGTACCTTCTGGTCTCTTACAATTGTGCATTCGAAATTGTTTTGGTTAACGGCCAAGGCTTCCTTAATCCATCCGAAATTCCTTTACTTTTAATTCGTAATCCCCCTTTTGCCATCCAATCAAGAATTTATCCCGCTATTCACTGCACTAACTACCCCAAACAGAAGCTCAGAATTAGCCCTTGTTTCCATCATATATTCCTATTAACCACCCTGGCCCCAGAAACTCAATTCACCCGCCTACGAATTCCATTACTTCGCGACGCAACCTTGACCACATTACCTATTCACCAACAACCCCCGTTCACCCTTATCCGTTTCGACTGACGCCATACCCTGGCAGACTATACATAAAATAAAATAAATATAAGAAGATGAAAACCGGAAATTGTATGGGTCGTTCCAAACAACTGTCAGAAAGTTTTCATTACACCCCTGAGAAATTCCACCCCTATCTTTTTGTTTCTTTTTTTTTCAATACGCCTAAACAAGGTAACTGAAAGCCATGAAACGAAGAATACAATTTTTCAGAATTTTGTAGCTAAATGTGTCATTGCAATGTACAAATCTTATGTGTATCAATAGTAATTACAATACAATAGTAATACTAGTAATACTATTGCATGTTACTGTAATATAACAAATAGCATTTATATATTATTATATTTAGTAATAATATTGCTCATCACTCTAATTTTTGCATATTTTTGTAATTACTATATGTAAGACTTTTAACGCACTATAGATATCTCATTTATCAGATGTAACTCGTTCATCTTATAATATTGAAAATATTTCTATATACGAGTCCAGATAAATCATGCTTGAACCCCAAGTAAAAATTATTATTTCTAATGAAACTATGAAAATTAAAGGTTCCACCAGGAATTCGGCTATTTCATCAACGACCTAATAACAGTAAAAGACTGGCAAAGAAATTTCCCTTTTACCCCTCAGGAATTCCATCCCTTGTTCTATATCCTCCCAGCACCCCCAAATAAGTCCATTAAAAGCGAAAGGACGAAGAAGCAAGGAGTGGATGGTAATTGTAAAAGGTTGGCAAGTAAATTTCTGTTTCATCCCTTAGGAATTCTAGTCGTTCGTTTTTCTCCGTTTTCCGGATGGCTGTCGTTCGTACGAGATAACAGGGGGCGCGATTAATCATGTCAGGGGACGCACCGTGTCTAAACGCGTTATGAACGCAGGGTACGCCATTGTATCGCGGCGTGCGGACGCCACTGGACACACGGCGGGGGTTGCACGGTCCATCAATAACCGGTATTTCCAAGCCGACTGTCTGTCCTACGATTCTACACCCTTTCCATAAAGCTGGCAAGACCCTCTATCGGGCCGTCGGCCAATTTATTAACCCCTCGCCCTGTCAACTTCGCCTATTGGCACCCTTTCGTCGCTGCAGGAATTTATCGGAGACACGACCGGCGATATGGGGGTCGTTTGATTATACATTTAAGTATGGATATTTTTCAGATACAACTATTTTTCAATTTATTGAAAATCTGGATTTTTTTTATTTTATTGCAATTGTTTTAATTGTATTTGAGATCGAAGGGGATTGAAATGAACTTGAATTTGGCAGTATTTTATAATATGTATTTGGGGTTTTTAAAAGAGTTTATGCTTTTGTAAGATATATTACATCCTCGTTGACTGTATAATTGGATTCTTCACTGGAAATAATTTTCTTTATTTCGGAATTTTAATAAAAAAAATATACTTTTCTTTTTTTCTTTTCTGCTTTTGGGTAGGAACGTAATTGTAATATTAATTGCACTTTTATGACTGATTGTACAAAATTTGAGGAAGGGAAGTTGTGACTATTTATGAATGGCTTGTTTAGTGACAGTGCCATAATACAATATAATAATGAATGAAACTATGTAATACAGTGAAGAAGATAAGAAAATAATTTAAGAAACATGTGAAATAATTTTATAACTCGAATAATTTCCTGATCAATTTATTCATGATGCAATGGTCTGTAAAGTTTGAAAGAATGATTGGTATAAATATAATTTGAAAACTTATGAAATTGGAAATTCTCTTAAATTCATTTTATGTATAATATAATACTTAACATATAGAAGTGCAAGTCAAATATGTGGACGTATGATTTAATCATGCTTATTCATTTATTTCCACAACCCCTGCCGTTCGTTTTCATAATTTCAAAGTGTTCCAAATTTATTAAAATGATATTATAACCAACACCATTCTCTGAAAATTCTCAGTGTGTATTAATCCATACTATCACAATTTCCACTCTCTCAATTATGAGCACCAAAACAATATCAAAACAATTTATTTAATAACTAATAATAAATAGCAATGAATAAAAAGAATAAAGAACAATATATTTAATAAATTAATATTTAAGAAATTCACAATCCTACGTGTCATGTCACTATGTTGCCTTTATTTGACAACGGTCAGTGACAGGCAGATCCAGAGGAAAATTATGTGGTTCTTGAAATGTTATAGTTTACTGTATTTTAGAGTGTTATAAATGATAGACAACACTTTGATGTTGAGAAAGTGTGTTCAATGTTGGATAGTTGATTCGATACTATGTGTGCTCCACAAGAGGTTTGTAGGCCTGTAATCAAAGCAGAATCAGCGGAGTTAATCAATCGTGAGAATATAAACACGTTATGCCTTCTTTTCTCGAATGCACAGTACTTGGCGCATATGGTCGCCAAATATGGACATCCCATTGCGCCATATTTGAGTTACGGGGTCCCCATATGGCATCTTTCTTCTGAGATAATTATCCCGATGACATGGTATAATCTTCAGACAAAAAGTAACTGCCATCCGTAAAGTTTAACAAAAATACAAGTTCTATACTCTAGAGCAGTCAAGGATTCCTCAGTCACCTCTAGAAATTCATCAGCAAGTCGCCCCATTTTCACTGCTATACAACCCAGCGTGATGAGAGACTGGCAGTCGAATTCCAACGAGCACGGTTTTCTGTTTCCTCGATTTAGCGATTACCCTTCGATACGGTTTTACGATTATCGGGGTCCTTGCTCGTAAACAGAGGCGGTCTCGGTTGCTCCAGGTGGATGACGACGAATGGGGACCGTTTCGCAATTCTCCCGTGTGCCTTTCGTCGTTCAATTACTCCTTATTGGGATCGCGTGACAACGCTGTTCAACAACGATGTTCTGAAGGAAAATAGTGACAGAGGAGGACCATTAGGGACGATTATATCGTCCGGGTAGTTGTCGCTCTTTACGGTCGCTGGTGAACGATCCGACTTGGATCTGCGTCTCTTCGGCTCATAGAACGGGATTGCATGGTTATTTAGAACCGTGTGTCTGCTTGTTACTTCGCCGTATATTTCATCGTATCTTATTAATTCAATTACACCTCTCGGCAGTCGGAGTTTCTCATATTGTTAACCCTTTCACTCCTGCAGACGTCGTATAACATCATGCTACAACATGACTGCAGGACTACGGACATGATGCAACGTCCATGAATTTCAAAGCTGTTAGAGCTTAGAAAATTCTTTCTGAACGCAATCTAACTGCTCTAATGTATCCTGCCATTAGTTAGGATAAGAGAGACATATTTTTCAATACAATCTCTGCATTATTCTGCCCTCTGTTAAAAATTGTCTTCTTTCATACTCATGCTGTCTTTCTCAATCACGCGTTTCTCACCCACTTCTCACAGCCTTGCCCTCGGTGGTCACGTATCCTAAACACTCAGACGCATTTCAATCTTTACTCGCATACGATACTGCCATAAATATCCCGTTCATGCGATGCTTACACGTCCTCCCACACTCACACAAAAGGTACTGTCACAGGCGGTGACCCTATACTCTAAGCACACCGCGCTCACCATTTTTACATATTTAACCCTTTGCGGGCGACTGTCGCATATATGTTTGACGAAAACAGGTGATAGGGCCGAGGGACTCATAAATGTGTTCCACGTAAACGCGTTGCTATGGCTTAAAGATACGTATACGCTCCCGCTGTTGCAGCCCTAGGACCGCGCGTCTCAAGTTAAGTAGTGGACTGTTTTATGTTCTTTATTAGCGTTGCTATGAACGAAAATCAGAGATACGTATACGCTCCCGCTGTTGCAGCCCTAGGACCACGCGTCTCAAGTTAAGTAGTGGACTGTTTTATGTTCTTTATTAGCGTTGCTATGAACGAAAATCGCATGAGAGCGATAAAAAGTAGAAATGAGCATTGGTTATTTTGAATTACTATCGCAGCAGCGGCTCGGCCCCACAGTACAGGTTACTCAACCGCTCCGTCCGCAAAGGATTAACTCACTAGCGCCACCACGGCTCATATCTCCAATGAGCGTTGATCGCGAAAACCCTTTTAGAGTTTCGAGTAAACCATACCGGTAGTATTGCGAGATGAAGGACCCTGAAAAGGGAAATAGCGTTAAGAGGGATAGCAGAGCAAATAAGTGAGTGATCTTAATTCTAAATGAGTGCGTGTGAACACTTGGGCCGCTTCTCAAATACGACGTATCTGTATATTACATAATCTTTTGCTCATCTTGTCTTTGTAGAAGTCAAATTCTACGTCCATCGGTTCACGAGTTCACATTTTCTGTACATTTGGGTATTAATTTGTTATACCTTCGTCGGTTCGTTTCACGTTTATCAGTTCACCGGCTAATTTTACTTACATTGATTTATCGGATGCTTCTATTTCTATAAATTCGTCAGTTCATCTGACTTTCTGAATTTGTTAGTTCATTTTACTTTTATTAGATGAGAAGTTCATTCTATCTTCGTCAATCTATTAGTCCATTCTGCTTTTACTGCTTTGCAGTTCGTCTTACACTCGTTAATAGATCAGTTTGTTCTACTTTTACTCGTTAATCCATCTTGTCTTTTTCGGTTCGTCAATAGCCCTTATCAGATCAATCAGTACATTCTATCTCTGGCAGTTTATCAATTCATTCTATTCTCGTTAGTTCGCAGATCACCTTACATTTATCAGTGCAATAGTTCGACGTAATTTTAGCTCATCATTTCACTCCATCTTCTTCGATTTGTCAGTTCATTTTACCCTTATCAGATCATCAGTTCAGCTTGCTCTTATCCGTTCATAAGTTCGTTCTACTCTTGGTAGTAGTTTACAGTTCATCTTATCTTTACCGACTCATCAGTTCGTTTGAATTGCATCATTTCATTTTTAGCAATCATGAGTTTCTTCCTTCTGAAGATTTATTTGATCCTGTTTCTCTCATCCACTTTTTGTCTTACTTGCTACATAGATATTTAAATACAAATTGGATTTAATACATTATTATTACATGTTATAATTATGAATTGGTATTGTTACTAATAGTAATTTATTTCTTGCGGTGATGATTATAAAAGTGGTTCAAATAAGAAATCTGACAGGTAATTTGTCACTTATTTCGTATTGCATTTATTTATATTATAATAAAATAATTATATTTAATTTATAACTTTATCGTAATTCATTTTTTAATTTATAATACATATTTATGAAATATGAAACCTTTTATGTTTTGGAACGAAGTATACGTGATTGGGGCGACGTTTATAATCACTAGTACATTTTTAAGTCTCCTTTAATACAGTTTATATATCGTATATAAAAAGCTGAGAGTGAGAAAATTGAAAGTGCATAATATTTTTTAAATATTTCAAAACGTTATTCAAAGTTGTCTGTCTTGCCAACTATTCACAGATAAAATTCAGAATTCAAAGCAATTATCCTTTCAGACAGAAGAAACGTACCCTAAAACAAGCTAAAATACATAACCCCACTTCTTCGTCCAATTGTTTTCTAATTCCTGTATAAAATTTTCTAAAATCTAATTTCTTCTATGACTGTTCAAAAACTAATAGAATTTTCCATATTCCTCCAGAGTGTTCCAAAATCCCCCAGTCAACGTTACGTTCATCGACAATGCTTAATTAACGCAGATAATGGAACCACCTTTCCCAGCTAATTTTTCGCTGAAAAATCCTCTTTTTCACAGAAGCATCGATGTTCTTTGATGTCCCTTGCCCGGCGTTATCATTTGATGCGGGCATTAATCACGATTCCTCTTGGAACGCGCACGCGAAACCTTTGCCGCGCGCTCCTTTTTCCCACCCCCGCCCCCTTTTTTCCGCCTCCGCCCCTGGCCGTCGAAACGAACCAAAATGGACCGTGAAGCATTTTCCATTCCGCTTTTTATCCCCGTTCACCGTGATAAATAAAGTTTAACGACGCCTGCATTGTTCCGATTCTTCCTATTAGCGGGGCGAATTGTTTCCACATTTTGACGTTTGCCCTCTGTTTTGCGAAAACAATGGGGCGAAAACGAAAAACGAGAGATACAGCACCCGTCGAACGGAACCATGCGCTTCGTGCATCCGTTTATTGTTGTTATTCGCCGGGAATTTATCGAATGTATGCGCAGGAAGAACGATAGAACGGGCACGGCGAGTTGCATGCGTCGAGGGACGGGGGTGGAAAAGAATGATGTCTGTTAACGTGGCAGGGGTTACGAGGCGAAACTGCGAATTAGGTTCTTCGTTTTCCGACTGTGTTCTGGTATGGCCGCGTGTTTTAATTGTAAATGGAGGACAGGAGTTTGGAACCGTGAATCGAGTTGAGTTGGGTTCGATTTTTCGGGTCTACAGGATGTTTCTCCTTTTTCTATTTTTAATTGAGTTTTATATGTAATTTATATACAGAATGCTCTTTCATGCATTGGGTGATTCCCTGTGATAAAATGTGGAATGAATATAGAATAACTGTTCTTTGTAATGGGGCTCAATTTTTGAGAGAATCGAATTTGAAAATTCGTTTTATATTCTTTGGAATTAGACAAGCACAATAATAGGAATAACAGTTTTAACAATTTTCTAATTAAAATAATAAAATGTCTTTGATAAAATATTTTACTTTTTTAATATTGCATGAATATTGTTTATAAACATAATAGACGGTATATGAATCGTATCTTAGATAATCGTAAATGCATATATACAAAATGAATTTTCAAATTTGAATTTCTTAAAAACTAGGCTTCAAAGTGAAAGAAATTATTTTATATTTCATATTTCATATCTTTTATGGGGAATTACCTTGTATATGTATATGTATATAATAAATAATATATGTGCTTTATACATTTGACAATGCTCGAGTCGACTTCTGGAGAAAATGGTACCTTTTGAGAATTTAGTATTTAATCGATTATTACTCTATAAATTTTATATACTCCCATTGTTTAATTTCTTCATTTCTTATAAACAAGTGTATAGCGAAGTTTGGAATGTCATATATGTGGACAAGATATTTATCATAGGTAATTCTGATAAATAATTCCACTTTTCCCTGCCTTCTTTAAAATTCAAAATTAAACATTTTACTTCAAATTAAAAATTCCCTACCTTCTTAGAAGCAGAAACATTTTGATGAAAAATTAGAATCTTCCTGCAATAAGTTTTCGAATATTCCTACTATTTCTTCCACTCAAATTTTGGATATTTAGATCGTTTCTTAACCCCGGAATCTTTTTCGCTTTGGAATTTTTCAAGTGCCTTCCTCTGTCTGCAAACTGCCTGGTTTCCCATCGAATCGACTCGCATGGATCCGTCTACGCGTTTGACGCGAAAATCCATGGCTGATAAGCACGCGTCAAAAGATCTGACAGTGACGGAAGTTGCTCTCGCGGGCCAAATTCCACGTTCCATTCGCGAGCTCGAATTCTCCCGCCATTTGGAACCTTGCCTATCTCTCCGCGCAGGAAATCAGGGAATCCTTTTCGCCGATTTTTGATACAGCTTAACCAAATTCGTTTCGCATTCTTCTTTTTATACTCGGACTGTCAACAAACAATATATGTGAAATGATTAGTTCAAGTCTTCTTCCTCCTTAACTTCCTCATTTCTGGAAGTACACAGCTGTTTTTGAAAAACTAATATTAATTTTTGTTGAAATATAAACGTAATTATACGTTATACGATATTATATTTTTATTGAACAATTTTTAATTGTAATATTTTAATACTTTCTTTATATAAAATATTGCAAATAATTATTTATTTATAGAAAAAGAAATTATAAATATTGTTCGCCTTTTGGTTGGAATCAATAAATTTGTACTAGATGTTAAAATTAGTAATGACTTTTATCGAGATACTGATATACAATATAAATTTTATATTCTTTTCCAATTTATTCCTATTTTAGTATTTAATATTAGATTTTGACATGGATACTGTTTAGGTTAAAAATTTCCAATAGAACTCATTTGACATGCAAATTTGATAATAACTGCTTAACCAATCTACATAAATAACAAAATAACCTCTATATATTGTACCTGCAGTTATATAGAAAAATGTCATAATTTCCAAATGTTCTAATTTATTCTTAACGGGGCTGCAAAATATTTACCAAAAATATTCGCTATTTAACCGGAAACGAATAAGAAGAACCGATATTCAGAAGCTTTGCACTCGGCGATTTTTTCGTTATAAAAAAATAGTAATTCGAAAACTTTCTGCCATAAATTCGACGATATTTCTAACACGGTAAATAAATAATCGTATGCAAATTAAGACGTATTATTTTATTTCGGTATTCCACGCATCGTTGGGTAATTGTAAATTTCACATATTAATTAATATCCATTTTTAGAATTTGATTAAATGGTGACTGAGAGGCGCCACTCGAATGCAAAGGGTTAATAACTATGCTACGAAAATGGAAAAATATATTGCATAAGGCGTTTTTCCTTAGAACCATGGATACAACCATACTTCACGGGCATAATAAATACACAATCATAAAATATAAGCGATCCAACTATATTTCTTTTCAAACGGAACAAAACAGGAATCTTCCCGTTTCGCGTTCGAAAAGCACCCCAACCCCGAACAAACGAAACAAAACCCATGTAATAGCCACGTCTGCTCAAACGAAACAGAACAATCCATCAAACGCAAGAAACTCGAGCAACGTCCGTTCGAGATTGCCTTTCGTCGAACGCGGGTTTTCCGGGGGTGGCTGCAAGGGGTGCAATCGGAAAGGGCTGCCTAAACGCTCGTACAGTCGACGAGGTAATACATATTGACGTTTCGCCGATAATTCCGCGACGTCCTGGCGCTAGGCGTCGACGAGATTCCGGCTGATGCGCTGGGGGTGCAGCTTCGACCCCTTACTAGGGGTGGGAAGATTGGAGGAGAGACGTTCTGGGGGACAGAGCTGCCACGAAACGGTTTTAGAGGCTTTATTCCTCGTTTTATTTGAAACATTTATTACAGAAATAGTCGCGAGAATTCTCTGGATATAGGATTTATATCCTGTAGTAATTTCGAAGCTCGAAATTTGAATGAAAAATAATATTTAAACCTCTGTAACCACATGTAACTCGAAGCATATGTGGTTGTATATATATATATATGTATATTTGTCAATCCTGATTTTATGTCCTTATGCTATTTTATTTCATCAGATATGTAAATATATTGACATAAAATAATTTATTAAAAATAATAATTAATGATATATTAACATGAAATTATTAATTTAATAATTTAATTTGTTTATGATGGAAATCGAAGGATTTATATTGGAATATGAAAGGATATTATGAATTTTTTGTAGAAAATTAAAGTTATTTATGAAGGCGAAATAATTCCATGGAAAACTAAAATTGTTTATATAAAGAAAAGAGAGTAATCGTTCATAGTAATCGTTGATTATGGCATTTCTAATTAAAGCAAAACTAAAAATAAAGTATAATAAAAATTAATTATAATAGTTTTTCCTCGTAAATTAATAGTAGTTTTATGGTAGATAATAATTCTCAAAATTTAATAATTTATTTGCTGCCATTATTATTTTTTTATTGTTATTATTTATTTAATAATTTTATTCTCTTTTATACATCATATTATATGTTTTTATTGACTTTTTATTATTTGGGTTTATTTATTTTTATACTCGCGACTAATTGTTTCTCTTTATAAATTTTAATTATAAATATATTGATGTTCATAAAGTGTCAGGAATCGAGTAAATCGTATTTTTACGTATGCTCCTAAGGAAAAGACCACCGTGTCATGGTCGTTGACGTTCGTTTCTTGTTTTCAACGAGCACGCGTGTTTTTCGCCATGAAATCGAGGGTGAAAACATTTTGTTTTTCTTTTCAACTGCATCCGGAGAAATATTTGTCGACGTGTGTTACCGTTATCGTTTTCTTTTTCTTCTTCGTTTTTCCTCCAAAGTCGGATTTATTCCATTTGTTAAATGCAACTGCGCTTATAATGAATACGGAAGTGAAATAAAGGGAAGTAGGATGGAACTTTATGGATATTCAGTGAATGTAATTTTCGTGTCGTTTTTTTTGCTTGGTGGAAATGTTGAAGTTTCTTCTTTTTTATGTGATGAAATACTGCAGACGAAAATGTAGGGGAATTATTATATGGGAAAATTTATTCGGTGGTTTTAGATTTATTTGTTTCTTGTAATGTAGGTTTAAATATTTTCTTGTTTTATGATAGTTCTTTAATGCTAGAACTATCAGACTAGTAAAAATAGTTGAAAATTAATAATTTTATTATTTCTATTTTATATAATATATGTTATTATTTATGTAACATGTACGTATATATAATATTGTTAATATTACTTTATATATGTAGATAATTTTATTATTCATGTTTATGTACAGGGTGTTCCAAAAAAATGTTTACACATTTTGCGTGATTATGAAAACAGTATATATTTAGATGGATTACAGATTACTGAAAAATAAATTAGAAAGAATAAGATATTGAAGTATATATACGTTTTGGGACACCTTGTATGTAATATCTAGGTATATCTTATGGAATGGTATTGAGTATTAATTTCATACGTATTAGTTATGAAATAGGATAATAGATAAAATTCACATTTTTCCAAACTTTATTTCAATTTATAATATGACATGATTTCTTTTCAGTAAAAATTGTATTTTTCTTAGAGAAGTTAAACAATTCAAAAATGCATTTTGTTTCTTTCAGTTCTCGATTTAAATCCTTTTAATAATATTTCCTGTGCTATATTAAGGAAAAATATATTAAATTTGCGAATTGTGATTAATTATCCAAAATTCTGAATTCTTCTACATTTATATTTACATTATTTCAGGTGATCTAAATTAATAAATAGGAATATTGAAATACTTAATGTAAAATACTACTCCACAGCTGACTGGCATAAATTGTTCAATATCTTTTTCTAAAAAATGTTGAGCTACATCCATTAATGTATTAAAAAATATAAAACTCCATCTAGAGTCCTAGGAAAAAGAAAAAAAATATTACCGTTCCATTTGAAAGAACAAATGTTCTCTTCGTATGTCCTCTTCACGTCCACCTACAAAAGAATTGCTCCCACGAAACCATTCAACTTTCGTTTGAAACATTTCTCGGTATTGTAAAAAGCTTCAGAGATATTTGCAGAGATCAATTGAAATGCGAGACTCTCAGGATATTTTTAAAAAATTAATTTCCCCTATATCCCTTCCATTTATATCGAACTTTAAAACCATTTCCAATATCAATCATTATTTATATGTATATCCTAACTAACATTTGCTAATCATTTAGTAAAAATTTTAAATACTTTAATAAAATGACAACTAATTAATGAAATTTTAACATAAAGAAAGAACTATTTTAATAGAATTCAATAGGAAATATTTATCTTCGTATCATGTAATAGAAAATAAATAATAAAATATTAATCACAGAAAGTATATTATTATTTTGATGGAATTTAATACAAACTAATTATTAAAATTCTGGATACCACAATAAAATAGTAATTAACTGACAATGTATTCGTTAAAGAGAATCAAATTTTACTGCAACCAAACCACGTCAAACTTCGTCTAACAATATCTCCAAACATAGTGAGAAAAATAAAAAACAGTACAGTCCTCGTGCCCGAAAAAATTACATCAAAACTCAGCGAAACAAAGTGCCTCTTACTATCACCCAACAACTACTCAAACAATCTCAGTTCAGTTCACCTAAAACCTGAAACAACTATCTACCTGCCAATCCCGAACAACGACAAATTCGCCACTATTCTTCTGAACAAAAGTACTAACAACCCACTCTGTCACGCAAGGGAAAAATCACTGAAAACTTAACCACCCCTGTCTTCCAAATGCATCGATATCGCATTAAAAAGCAACAAATAAAAATTGAAAAGACACCTCCTCTGCTCTGAAGAGGACCAATTGTTCCCACGGGTATAGCCAATAAATAACAGCAAAACTCGATCCACCCTGGAACAAGGGTGCCTAACAATTTTTTACCCCCGTTGGATTAATCAAACGGCACGCTTTTTCCTATTTTTTCTCTCTCTTCCTTTCCTCTCCTACTCCTCCTTTCCTCTCCTGATCGTGTAAACTCGTCGACCGAACGAGGATTCGTCGATAGCCTAGTCGTGATTCGCAGGGGGTGGTATTGAAAATGTAGCCAAGCGCGGAGCGATCGACGCGGAGGTTGGAAATATATAAAAAGGACAAGTGACCTATCGAAATCGATACCGGTCGGCGTGTATTCAACGAGATCGAAACGCGAGCGCACGAGCTAAAGGGGACGTGTCGGAGGGATGAAAAATGGTGGCAACTGGTTTTTACGCGGGCGGATACGGACATACGGCACGGGGTGGTACGGCAGGCTATTTTATTAGGGGAAATCGAGATAAAAGTAAAATATCGTGTAGTTTAATGCGTCGCTTTGTAATAATACCGGCGGCGCTAGTCTTTGTAGGGGATGGACGCGCCTGGGGGTGGAGATCGAGTGGCTCTTGGGGACTGTGTTTTTGTGACGTGCGGATTTTTTCTCGTGCTTTTTTCCCTTTTTCCTTTGCATTCTCCTTTCTTTTTTGCTTTTTGTTTGTTTGTTTCTTTGTCGATGCAACGGTGCACAGGGAACGTTATAGAGGAAATGTTAAATGCTTTATGTTAGGAGTTTTTGTTACGGAATTTGTTTTAATGTCATTCGCTGGTTATTGTGGACGTTGGGTTGAGAACATAGAGGAATTTAATTTGTTGCTTCGTTTGGGATACATTTCGTGCAATTGGATTTGTGGAAGAGGTAGGGATGAAATAGTTTTGCGAAGCTTTAAGGGCTGTTTTTAATATTTCGGAAGAAGAGGGTGGTGAATAATAGAATATTGATTTATTGTAATTACGTTCCAGACAGAAGTAGTTTTCCATTTTTCATTTTTATGCGAAAAAATATTGTAACTTTTGTTGTAAATTATTTATCCTTTTACTAGTATTATTATTTTATGACACATTTATCATTAAACTTTCAAAAATATTACTTCCTGATAAGTGGATTTTGTATTCCAAAAATACGTTTTTTGATATTATTGGTGATTGTGGGTAATTTCTTTATCCTGTTATCTCAGTTTCTGTTTTATAAGAAATTTATAACAGTTGATCAAAAGATTATTGTTTAAATGGGAATCCAAAAATGTAACTCTGTCATTATTTGATATTGAATTTTAAAAATACATATACATTATAATTAATAAGGTATTAATTCTTTGCGCTCGACGATTTTGTGGCTAAAGAAGGGTACGAGGTGAAAAATTTTCTACTATAAGGCTGATGATATTTTTTGAGCACTAAATAAGAAATCCTATAATAATTAACACGTAGAATTATTTAATTTCAACAACTTGCACACTGTTACATTATTTCAAATTTGGTATATTAATTAATATCGAGTTTCGAAATTTTATCAAATGGCGACTGAAGGGCGCCTCTCGATGCAAAGGGTTAATAAAAACATCTGTTTAAAATATTCGAACAATAAAAAGTCAGTTTAAAATTTCACCTTATCTTCGATATTCCCATAAATAAAATTACTTCTTATGATAAAATTTATGCGAATAAAATTATTTCTTCGCGATTCAACATTTTCCAATGTACAAAAACCTATACTTCCTCTTCGGTAGTCTAAATCGAATTCCAATTTTCCTCGCTGAAAAAAGTCAAATGAAATCGAATGCTTCCGATTATTAACAAAAAATCTCTCATCATGAATTTCAATTAATCACACTCACCAAATTGCCCTGAATCGCGATGAATTATTACTAAGTGATTTTTCGCGCTCTCGAGCAACCCCTTTAGTCGAAACGCTTGGAATTAAAATTCCCCATTAATCGATGCTGTAATTCCCTTTTTTTATCGAACCTTTTTCCACATCGATCGACGACAATACCGTAATATACATCTTCCCATCGTCTCGGCTACCTTTTTCCTTGCCTGCCTGGCTCGGTCCACCTTTTTTCCCCGATTCTCATTCGTCTTCGGGCGATTCCTCCGGCCGAGGGGTGGCGACCAATTAAACGAACAGCAGGCTCCTTTGCTTTTTCTCCCGTTCGTCCATCAGTCTTCGCCACGATCGGTGTTCATTTATAGAATCGTCGATATCCTTTACCACGGATAATTGAAAAGCGAAAGACGAGCCATGCTCGATTTTTCTTCGCCTGCCTGGCTCGTACACATGAATCTCATCGCCGCTGATCGCTGCGCCCCCTGTCTTGCTCTGGCACGCAATTAATACGGTTTGACGAGAGATCGAGCATGATGGCCGAGCACCAAAGCGCTCTGTTTGCATTCGAATTTCCCGAGTCTCCTCTGCTTTGCTTTTTCGTTTCCCCCGATTCATTGTCCAGGATATTCCTGGTTTGTCTGGATAATTGATGAGCGTTAGATTTCTTTGATATTTTCCAGGATGAGAGGTTGATTTATCGTTTGTTGATGTTTTCTGTTGGTGTTGGTGGGTTAGTTTATGGATGATATTGAAGATTGAAGATATGTATACTTATTGGAGAGATTAATTAGAGTTAATTAAACTGTAAATGCATTCGAGTGAGGGATGTTATGATTTTATTGTTTGTGTTAATTAATAAAGACTGTTTGAGTTAGTGGAATGTTTAATGTGTAGCTTTTAATCTGTTTGCGTTCAGTTGTTGATAGTAAGGATTTCGAATGATGCGTGTTAAAATGATTAATATTTAGGTCACAGTATCGTATGTTACTTATAATAATGCAGAAGGCATAATTGAATTACTATAAAACTTTCTTTTCTGTTTAAAATGTTAAAATATATGTTTGCATCAATTTCATACAAATTATTCAAATATCTATTTTTTAAATAAAATATGTGTATATCTGGCATGTAAAATTTAAATATTTCGAGTAAAATAACATTAATATAGCATTTATAATTTCCATCATACCTGAGACAGTATAATATTTTCGAACTCAAATTTCAAATCATTTTTTATATAGATGAAAAGTGATAGGAAAAATTTTCCTTCATCCTTAAAATATATAATACAAAGAAATACAAGAACAATTAAAACGGTTTAATCCAAAATAATTAAATTCCATTTAATTTAAATTCTGAAATAAGTACTCAGTTATTTTACAAAATTCCAGCGATTATCGCAGAAAATGAAAGAAAGAGATAAGGAAAATACTTACATTAAAAATAACAATACTGTTACAATCAGAACTTACCTCTGCACACTTTCCGGATTCGTTCGACTGGATTTGTCGCGAAAAGGCAACTGGGTCCTGGCTTATCTACACTCTGGTCCGTCTTCAAAGAAAGAAATCTAGGTTTCCTGTCAGTGGTAGGGGATGAAAACGTGCCCGAAGGGCGGAAGTTACGGCAACGAGAGGAAAGAGAAAAAGAGAAGGAAACCTACTTGGAATTCTAATGGGGATGCGAGCATAGCGTCGCCTGTTGCGTCCTTGCACGTGCGTTCTCTCTTTCACTGCCATTTTGAGATATGTTTTTATAGCAACTTTAGGGAAATAGCAAAAATGTATACCTTTTTAATTTAGAAAATATTTTGAAGCTTTAAATCGTTAAATTTTAAAAAACACACCATTTAATTTCTATTGCTTAATTTGTGAAATTAATTTTATTATTTAACGAATGAAATGCTTTGTTTTTTATTTTGAAAAAGTATTATAAAATTTGATACGTCCATTATGAGGAAATAAAACTATGAAAAAATAAGAATTTATTCGAAATATGTATTTAACAAAGGGGAAATTAAATTATATCGTTAATTATTGATAAATATTGTTTGTTAATCACAAAATACAGAAACGTTGAATTAAAATGATATAATTTCATTCGTCGTACATATGCAAGTATAAATTGAATTCTTCAATTAATTAAAACAGATTTAATACTAACTTTTAATTGTATAAAAATATCACTTGAAATTATATGAAGAATGTATTCACAGTTTTAAAGCGAGAATGAATTCCTTTTGAAACAAAAGTGCAATTAAATTTGTTATCACGAATCAAGAAGATAAATAAATAATGTTTGCGTGAAAGAATTGCACAATAATGAATTCATTTTTCGCGCGGAATTATACGTAACCAGACGAGACTCTCTCCCCACCGCCGCTCTGAAGCGTGGCTTAGCCGAGGGGAGCCGAACAGCGGCGAAGATACCCGAGCGTCAACGTGACATCGACCGGTCACGTCGCCGTCACTTTCTTCGCGCGTTCAGTTTTGCTTATCGCGAGATTTCGGATGTGTCACGATTTACAAACCGCAACGTGGTTCAATGTGATCGCGAGAAGTGCCAGTTTTCTGTATTCGTTCATATGACACGTGCTCCTCCGTATTTCCATCTTCTGTTGGTGTTTTGTACCACTGACAACGTTCAAACGATCCATGGGCATGCGCAACAGTCTAAAAAGCGAAACCTATGATAAAAAACGGTTCAGATTCTTGCTGGACCTTCTGTTTGTACGTGTAAGTGTTTACCTTTTTTTCTTATTATTCGTGTTTTGTTGAATTTTAAGACGACAGTATGTATTTATGTATAGTGACAATATCGATTATTTCGAACTGTGGATCGGACTCCATTTTTCAAGATGGTGGCATTGTGTGCATCAGTTGTGCGTGTGTTGACACGGTTATTCATTTCGTAATAATGGAACAGGTAATTCTTAGGGAATATTTAATATTTTCTAAGATTTTTGTTTACTAATATTTATTGATTATAATTGTTCATATAATATATTGTATGGTATGTGACACGTGTACTAATACATCTTATACATGTCACGTGACTTCTGAATGTTTCAGTGTTACGTGTGAAATAATATTACACTGTTAGTATTATTGCAAATATTATTTAAGTATTATGTTAAAAATATTAACATGTTTCTAAAATTTCTTGTATAAAAATTTGTTGCTGTAATTTTTCTATTTGATTCTACTATTGAATCGATATAAATTTTTAAAGGTTATAGGTTGGTTTTATAGGTAACGTAGTAGAAGACGAAATATTTTGGCCTATGCCATGTTTTCATCTGTTTCTCTTCACGGAAGAGATTCTGGTTTAGCTCACGGCCATTCTTCGCAAGGAGTAACGAAAAGTATGTAAACACAATGTGGCCAGAGGTCCTCGCGTGACCACAATACGTTTCCAAGAAATTTCTCTGTAATATTTACCTCTATTCTTATTTCTAGAATATATTGCCTTGGGATAGGTTATATAATTTTTCACGATAAGGTGTAAGAAATATGTGGTATTACAACGAGATTTATTATTATTAATATTACACAGACTTTCTACTAGTTTTAAACTAATGCTTAAATTTTGAAATAAGAAGTCAGCAAGAAGCAAAATACTTACAAATATTACCACAGCAGATATTTACATAATACTTAACATAATACTTACATAATAATATACAGTAAAGTGTTTTATTTTTAACATTTAATATCTTGTTTTGTTTCATATTTTGCATTAGATTAATAATATTCAATATAATTGGTACGTATAATAACATTTCATCTACACTTCAAAAATTTTTGAAAAATTAGTACAATCACATAATTATATTGTCATACTCCATAATCACATCGTAACATAGTAATACTGATATTGTAATATAATATTCAAATATTTGCCTCGTTCAGAATGTCATTTGACACTGCAATATATTCCATGGAAAATCATAAACAGATTTCATAGAAAATTTCAAAAATTCCAGTTAGGGTAAATATTTCGCACAGGAATAGAATGGTAGAGAAATAAAAATTGGCCAAATATAGTAAGAAAAATCATACGTCACTGTTGGCGAATAATAATACACGTCTCACGGATTTCTCACACATTTCCATCGCATTCGCCTAATTCCGTGACACGTTGTATACACGCGCGACAAAGGATCGAGATTTCTCACGTGGCGCCACTCGGTCGGAATTCGGGGCAGATTTTCAATCGCGTTAGCGAAAACCCTATTGAGCGGAGAGACTACAAAGAGCAGGGGACGCGTTGGATACATGGACCGGGATAGAACAGGATAAACAGGACGATATCGATGGGAATCCCTTCTACGTGGACCACGGCTGGCTCTACTCGAATAATGCGACAGCTGATTTTTATTATTGGGGCAGGATCGGTTGCCCCTCGCGTGTTTGAACGGTGCACCGCGCTGAAACCTGTTTGCCGCTGCATATTGCGGTGCATCTCGTGCAGAAATACGGGATCCTGTGGTATTTGACTTGTGTTCGAGCCGCGATATAGTTGTGTCTACGATTTTCAGCGATATGGTAATCGAAAATTTTCATTTCTTTCTTCGATTCCTTTAATCTTAATTCTCATGCTTGAATTTAATTCCAGGCTCTCTGGATTTAGTCACTCTTAGTTAGTTTAGACATTCTTAAATATTTCTCTCTCTTAGCTTTCTCAATTTCAAATTTATTATCTTCCATTCTTCAAGTTTGAAAAATTAAATGTAGAGTCTGTCACACATATCTTGTATAAACTAATTTCTGATTCATAGTCTTTTTAAGTTAAAATATTCTTTTAATTTTTTAATTTTCGATTTTTCATGTCCAAAATACTTATTTTGTTCTTAGGTAATTTGTGAAAACTTGGTACCTTGTATTTCGAGAATTTATTATTATTTATTTTGTATCCTAATTTCTGCTTTTCTTTTTTTTTGAGATATGGAATACTGGACCCTTTATTTAATTTTTTATATTTTGTCTTAATATTTTTAATAGGGTATTTTTAATGTTTTATATATCTCCATACTCTTATTGCATTTGTATCAAATTTTCAATCTGTTGGAATTATTTAGCCTGTATTTTGGGGGTAATAATAATAATGAATTTGCCGGAAGTTCGCATAAATTTACCGCGTTTTGGAAATAGTCTTGCAGAGATAAGATAAATTGGACCAATGAAATGGCTCGTATTGATCGCGACATTTGATGTGAGTTCACTATAAAATGTCTTTATCTTTTCAATAACATAGTCTAGACAGAAAAATCTATTTTCATTCATAATTTTTGTTTGAACTATTCAAAATTATTTTCTATTCTTTTAAATGATAAATTGAGAAAAGCCTGTGGCATTCAAATTTCAATAATTATACTTATCATTCAGGACTTCTAACACGATTTGTCACTGAAATCTTTATGACCTCGAATTATTTCTTTTCTTCCTGCATTTATACTACTCATTTGCATTTTTCTCTACTGCTATCAATATATTTTCAACCCTCTTGAAACACCAGTTTAGGTTTTTCAATTTCACAAATTTTACAAAAAAATTTTTAAAGCAATATTCATGTTGAATCAGTGCAATATTTTGCTACCATAACAATGTGGAACATCAAATATAAATATAAAAATATAATAATTAAATAAAAATAATATAAATATAAGAAAAATCTCGAAAGATTGATGACAGATTTTATTATGGTTGTGAATCTGTTTTCAGAAATACAATAATTATTTTATTTTTCAAAATTTTGTCGACGAATAGTATAGTGTTGTAAAACACGGAGAAAACAGTGAATAAAATGTCCCCCTTGTTTCCTACGTTGTGGAACGTCAGGATCTTCCGTGACGGGGCATTTTCTAACGGAATTGGAATGTTGACTTCCGGTTGGCGGAGCGCATCCTCCCTCGTTATCAGCCAATGGGAGGATGTCACGGTGCCCATTTCCTACAAGCGATTTTCCGCGAATTGCCTCCATTATGTCCAATTATCGGCTCGGATGAAGGAAGACGTATTCTCGACGAGAGAAGGCTGCTTGGAAACCGAAGAGGGAGTGAAAGTAGGATTTTTATCATCCCTGTGTAACTGGAATTTTGTTTGCTTGCAGGAAAGAAAGAGTTGTAGTTTATCCCCATAGAATCAGAATTTTGTTCACTTGAACGAACAATGATTTATAATTAATTACATTTTCTTACTATGTAATTGGAAATTTAAGGATTAATTATTGCTACGAGAAAAATGAGATATGGTTCTAGGGTTATGATATATCAGTTAAACGTAATGGAATAGCAGCAAGTCGGGAAAATAAAATTCAGGAATCGTAACTTTCGGGAGAATGTAACTTTCTCCAGAACAACATAGAGACGTAACTTTCAAATCACATATAGTTATGGAGGGTCATTGCGACTTCTCTATGTAATATGTTGAAATTTAAAGAAGCGAGATTTGTGAGGTATGAACGTAACAATTTGTGATCTAGAAGAAATGATGTTAGAGAAAGCTGAGATCTACGTGAAGAATATTTTTAATTTTCTTTTTCTAGATACATGCAAGATAATAGGATGTAATAAGATAATATTGTTATAGGTACTATTGTGATATATAACAGTATAATAAGTAGCAATTAATAGTAAAAATAAAATAATTAATGAAGGCGTAGAATTTTTGTGAAATATCAAACATGAATTCTGAAATTCAAGCTTCCTAAATTAATTAAAGCAGACTATTTATTTGTGTTTTGCATTATCCATGATATTTATCTGAAAATATATAACAGTATAATAAGTAGCAATTAATAGTAAAAATAGAATAATTAATGGGTTGTAGAATTTTTGTGAAATATCAGACATAAATTCTGAAGTTGAAGCTTTCTAAATCAATTAAAGCAGACTATTTATTTGTGTTTTGCATTATCCATGATATTTATCTGAAAATATATAACAGTATAATAAGTAGCAATTAATAGTAAAAATAGAATAATTAATGGGTTGTAGAATTTTTGTGAAATATCAGACATAAATTCTGAAGTTGAAGCTTTCTAAATCAATTAAAGCAGACTATTTATTTGTGCTTTACATTATCCATGATATTTATCTTAAAATTGGAAATTTCGATAAAAAATTATCTTATAATTAGAAAAAATTTGTTTCTTTCTTTTTTCTTTTTGGTAGCATTCAATATTCGATTCAAAATATTTTTCACATTATTTACAGACAGAAGAAGCAATTCAGTTGTCTATTTCGCCAATTTTGCTACAAGAGTGTATGCATATTTTGCCATATTTGCGAAAATATTCCAAACTTGGTAATTCTTTTCTAATGTATTTCAACAGCTTCACACGACACTAATCTGTTTCTGTAGTATAAAAATTGATTTACAATCATATTACTCCTTTGTGGAGATGAAGTTACCTCGTTACCATTGTAACCTTACCATCCAACCTTACCTCACCATGGTAAGGTACCCATTGTCGTAGAATGTATTATCATTCAAAAATTTTTATTTTATCTATGCGGACTGGTTCATTTGCAATCTTTTCTCTTAATTAAAAAATTTCTTATTACAATTCGGCGGCACATTGAGCCATGAAGATAATTTCTCCTCAAAGTCATTGATATTTTTCTTAAATAGAATCTTATATTTCTTTCCATATTCTTATACAGCATAAAAAGAATTCAGTAACCCCATAAACCGTTCAATCTGCTCATAATAGTATAATCATCTGCTCATTAAAGGTTTCTAAAGATGTATATAATATTAAATATAAATTCTCACAATTCTGGTCACTTGATCTGAGAAAATGGCAGGGAATGGCAAGAGAGAGGAACACGTTGTCCAGTGACACAAGGGAATGCTCGGTGTTTATAATATTAATATAAATTCTCACTATTTGGGTCACTTGACCTGAGGAAATGACAGAGAATGGCAAAAAGAAAAGAAAGGAGAAGGCAGAGAGGGACTGACTGGTGAAGAGAAGGAGTTTGGGACAGACAAGTGGTGAAATGAAACGAATACACCAGGAACACGTTGTTCAGGTACAGGAGGTGTTCGATGTATGTAATATTAAACATAAATTCTTACAATTTGGGTCACGTGACTTGAGGAACTGACAGAGTATGACAAGAAGAAAAGAAAGGAGCAGACAGAGAGAGAGTGACTGGTCAAGGGAAAGATACAGACAAGTGGTGAAATGAAACGAAATACACCATGAATACGTTCAAGCACAGGAGGTGCTCGATGTAAGTAATATTAAATACAAATTCTCACAATTTGGGTCACATGACCCGAGGAAATGACAGAGAGTGGCAAGAAGGAAAGGAAGGGGAAGGCGGAGAGGGAATGACTGGTCAAGTGAAGGAGTTTGGGACAGATAAGTGGAATGAAACGAAGACACCAGGAACACGTTGTCCAGGCACAGAAGGAGGTGCTCGAGGTCGTCGTGGAGGACGGTTGAACGGTCCTCGAAGCGAACCTTGTTTGCAGCGTTCCCCGTGGCCTAAGCTGCCTTTGCTCCAGCGAGGGAAACGCCGGCCAATTAAGCCTCTTCTTCCCTGCGATCGACAGGCACTCGCGTGCCGCGTCGTTTCGCCCTCGACATCTCGAGTGTCTCATTTGATAGCCTCTTCTTCGCAATTGCTCGCGCTGAACTTTCGAGCTGACATTTTTTCCCAAATATCCTCCATTTCTCTAATTTCCTGCACCTGCGGTTTCCTTTCCGTTTCTTCCTTTCTTTCTCTTCCTCTTCTTATCTCGTTGTCTTCCTTAGTGGCGAATTGCTTTTACGAGGATTCTAGTTGTGGTGTTGAGCAATGTAATTTAGATTTTAGCTTCTCGGGTTTGGAAAGGAATTCTCAACACATTGAGCGCCGGCCTCATTCGCTTGTTTCCGAACAACGAGTAGCTAAAGAAAATATTTAAAACTTATACATTTTCTTAAAATACTATATTTTGATCGCATATTCCTCATTCTCTGGACATTTCGCTATTACTAGAATCATCGGAATCACTCGAATATCGTAATGGAACAGCTCTTGATATTCTCCTTGGACCCAAATCACTATCACTGTCATCGACTCGCATGTCAGAATTTTCTGAATGTGTCGAATAATCTGATAGAGGGTCAGCAATATTCTCGTTAAAAACTTCGCTCATATTATATGGATAAAAAGTTACGGAATAATAAGACTTATTATATTGTTCGACAAAAAGTGTAAACCTACGAAAGAGGTATTAACTAAGGAATACACTTCTTGAGAGTGATTCTTGCTTTGATCGTTTCTGAACCATCGTATACGTTTTATTTTCGGTGTATAACAAATGCAGGTGTCGTAAACCTGACAAGTGAATGCAAATTGACGTGTAAGACATCCATACAAGTAAAAAAAATCCTCATCATCGTGAGGCGAGAGTCAAGTGACAAACTTAGAACCCGCATTATCGCGGGATCGGCTCTCAAGCGACTCAGAAACCCGGGTTTTCACGGAACTGGCGCTCAATGTGTTAAGTCTTCGAAGATTTTAGCAGCTGTGATATTAGGTGAGTTAGTTTACATTTTACTTTTTGAAGTTTTTGATTTTCCACACTTGATAGAGAAGATTGGTAATCGATATTAACATCCATTTGCTAGAAGTATGATTAGAACAGCGCACTCGAGAACTTATTCACTCAATACCACGCTATCTGACTCGATTTCAATATATTTTTCTTTGTCTATCGTAATAAAGAACATTTCACACATTCGAGAAGTAGGAGTATTTATGACGTAACATCCCCTTATGGCTGATGAACGAAAAATTTGTATTTTTTTATTTTTACAATTTATAATGGAAAGTGAAGAGTATATTAAAGAATTGGTCTGATATATTTTGGGTATTAAAGTTAAAAGTTCTTGTTGATGATCAGAATGAAAAGAATTGGATTGAATTTAGAACTGTTAATTAAAAGTTCCAAAATATTTTTTGGACGTTTCGTCAATATTTTGGATGACTTTTATATGCTTTTATATGATTTTTAATTCTGTCTAAAATATTCAATAGGTTGTCAGATTTCAATTACAGACTGTTATTACACTCATCTTTTATATTCTCTCATATTCATTGGAGAATTTTAGAATTCCTGAAAATAGTCGTATATGCTAATTAATATTTGAATAACTATTTTAGCAACTGCAATTTCTGTCAGAATATAATTAATCTAATCACGAGAAAAATCCTGAGAACGTAATAATTTATTTTATTTATTTGAATATTCTCCTTTTAGATTGAAAAATTGTCTGGCTGGAAAAGCGGTCAGTAAATAAATAAATTTTCAATGAAAAATTGGTAGCAATTCTAAACTATTTTTATTATTAAAAATTTCCCAAATTTCATGTAAAAATAATAATTAATAATATCACTTTGTTAAATTTTATTTCTTCATATAAATGCATTCTATTGTTGTCCTAAAGATAATAGTATTTATAACAATTATAAACTATTTTTATTGTCAGAAAATTTATAATTGCCAAAATTCAATATGAAAATAGTATTTTATAATGTCATCTCATTACAATTTATTTCTTTAGATTCTTGCATTTTATTGTCATTCTCAAAGCAATAAGACTTACATTTTAGTCATTTTCTTTTTAGTCGTATAATTTTTACACGATTTATATAATTTACCCCTTATTGTTCAACCCTCGTTCGAAAGACTCAGGCATACATAAGTGTCCACTTGACGAGTTTTCCACGCTTCTTTCCGAGTTTCGAGTCTCTTCAAGTGGCTTCTGGCGGATTCGGCTAACCTTTGAAATTAAACCCTCGACTTCTTTTGATCCCGCGACGATTCTTCCACCCCTTAAGCCTGGTCCACGGAGCCAGGAAGAGTATTCACTGGTATACAGAGACTGACCCTTCTTCCTCTTCTTCCTTCCTTACTGGTTGCTGCAATGCGTGCGTTACATTGTTTTATCGTTTTCGATGATTCGAGGGTGGAGCTGAGGATTCAGGTACACGAGAAGTGTCAGAGAATGTTCTAAGATTTCAAGTAATTTCCAAAATATTTTAGAAAAATATATATTTTATTTGGAACGAATGTTCTGAAATTTTTTATAAAATTGAATTTTTTGTAAATGGCGACTGATATGAATGTTTCGATATATTATCTGTATAGTGAAAGTAATGGAGGGTGAAGAACCTGAGGAGTTATTTGAAATTATAATGAATCTGTGGAATCAAAAATCTGGAAAGGATTGGACGAGGTTGTAGGATTTTAAATAATTTTTTAATATCTTTGATGAAATAAATATGATGAAATGTTCACGATCGAAGGGATTTCATCATGTAGGGTGAAAAATGAAAAGTAATTGGATTAATTCTTGCAAAAGTTCGACTTTTTGTGATCATTAAAATAGTGAATAGAACCGGAAATTTTGACAGCTTGGACGTAGGATCTTCTCTGCATTGAAAGGAGCTCAGATATTAATCCTTTGTGAAGTTTCCAACAGAGAAAGTGATTATTATACGAAATATTAAAAATTCCATTTTGTATGTTTAGTGATAGGAAATAATAAAGTATAATTCATTTAATTGTTGTAATATTAATCACTTATTGTATCCTGCGTTACACGTAAACACTTAAAAATACCAATTTTAATCATTCGTTATTAGAAATTATTTAGATGAAATACTTTACCTAAAAAGTATTTTATTATGGTTTCTTCAAAATTATAGTAATCTATTTAAATTCCGTAATTATAACTTCTATAATAAATTTTGAGATTCTAATAATTTATTTCCTATATTTTACTTTCAGTCTATTTACAGAGTACATTCTATTTTTTCCTCGCATAATTGACGAGTGAAGTTTAACAGAGTAGAATTTTTGTCGACTAATTTGTACGAAATCGACATTCTCCAGGGGAGAAGATAAATGATAGAGAAACTATATACAATCTGCCACGTGCATTTTTCCGCGGAGTACGGGGGTGACAGGAAAATCGACGTCTGCAATGCCGGGACACCTACAAATTTTGATCATGTATCGTTCATAAATATATTCCTCGTGATTTATTAACTGTCACCCGGGGAAGAGCAATTTTTTAATAAATATCTCAGCACGCTATTTTTCTAACCCTTATCCGATTTCTTTCCAAAAACGATAATTTTGGAAGAAAAGAGAAATTCATATAACTTTTTTTATTCATTCACGCTTTGTAATTTCTTTATCACTCTTAAAATCAGATGTCTCGATAAAATAATTCTGAAGCAGGTAGTTTTTTAACTATCTTGAAAGTGAAAGTACATTTTGGATTAGAAGGTAATGAAAATAAAATAATTTTTATTTTCTTTGTATATTATATACAATATATATCACTACATATTATATA